>NC_057944.1:37251140-37533640 GCF_018555375.3 Anguilla rostrata | reverse complement strand
CCGTGGGCCGTTTCCAAAAAAAACGTGGGCCGCAGCGTTCAGCAGCTCCTGTTCGAAAACCGCCACCGCCGCCGCCGCCAAGCGTGCGCGGTAAGAGAGTCGCTCGGGGCGACCGATTACGCTCTGCGGCGGGATGCTGTGTTTTCTCTCCACAGATGTATGGTTTACGCAGCATATTCCTCTTATGAACGTATGAATAAGTCAATTAATGCTGTGGATTTACACACAGCTGAGACACAGAGCTGGCGGCTATCCGCTAATGTTTATACAGCTCGGATCGTTAGACCGCACCGTACATCTATTACAATCTTCTGTGTTCAGCAGCCGGGTTAATATTAAAGGAAACATGGGAAAGTACCCCTCAAAAAGATGATTGAATCTCATGTATCAATTGCGGGAGTATCCAAAGGCCCAATGTGTGTTGTAAATATTTAAACACGCAGTACACACAGGTTTATTTTTCTGGGATTGTAATTAGTCACAGTTGCAGGGTTTGCACCAGGCTTTCTGAGTGTGTGTTTGTGTGTGTGTGTTTTGAGAATATGAGCTCATAAATCAGTCATTCTCTCTCGTCTCCCCATAATGCACTGCTCTCTCTACAGGACTCATTCGCACACATCCTAGATGGGTGATTTCCCCACATCCCCCAGGCTCATTCCGCTCAGCACCAGCTGTGCCATTGTACGCAGTGTGGAGGGGCATTATGGGAAATGAAGGGGAACTTGGAGCCGATGCAGGCGAGCGTGGCAGAGCCGTTCATTTTGTCTTTCTTGCCTCGGGGCGAGGCTCGTGTCTGTGTGTGTGTGTGTGTGTGTGTGTGGTGCGCACTCGCATTTATATGCAAATTTGGACTTGCGTTGAACTGTGTGTGTGTGTATACAGTATGGGTGTGTGTGCGTGCGTCCGACAATAACAAAATAGCACTGACACGCAAACCTACGACGCCACATTGCGTGCAAAGCAGAGTTACAGCAGCGGACAGCGGACAGGCGATAGCGCTTTAAGTACCAAACGGAGAAGGGAGAAGTAGTTCGCATTTTTGCGTTGCGACAGCTGCCATTTTGGTTCCTGATTGGCGCCTGGCTGAAGACTGTGGGCAGTGCCTGTGGATGTGGTAACAGCAGTGCCCGGTTCTTGCTCTGTGGTGTATGTAGCTGCTGATAAATGTTTGCAGGTTTGCAGTCATGCTGCAGGTAGCGGGTCGCGTGGGCAGAGTTTTGGGGGTATGGAGAGGAGGCCCTGATGAGATGCCCCCCAAAAACAGCACCCCTGGAGGCAGACAGAGGCAATAATGGCGGCTTTCTCTCTTTGTGATCTTTTTGCTTTGCTTTCCGAATTTGCAGGTATGCATACAAGCTTTGTACACACTTTTTCTTGGTTGTTCTCTTGCTCCCCGCAGCAATACAGTTAAAGCTAAGGAGTGTGTTTCTTCTTCTCTGTTCTGTGAAATGCTCTGTGACAATTCTTTTGTCAGAAGTATTGATTTGCCTTTTTGTACTTCATTTATGCTTGCAGCAGTTCAGGACGATTTCTCCTGAACTTCTTCTTTCAGAAGTGTTATTTGAAAGATTCCTTTTTGTTTAAAAAGTCATTTCTAAAAGTTTCAAAAAATTTCCCTTGCTGTCCTAATGCCTTTTCTATTCCATCTATGAGCCTGTCCTTTATGCTCTGCATGGCTTATCCTGCGAAGAATCAATGTTCTGCCATGACTCCACCCCTAAACATCTCTGACTCACTGACTGTGAAGGTTCTGCTGTGACTCCTCCCCTCTTTGACAGACTGACCGACTGTGAAGGTTCCACTATGACTCCACCCCTCTCTGACTCAGTGACTGTGAGGGTTCCGCTGTGACTCCGCCCCTCTCTGACTCAGTGACTGTGAGGGTTCCGCTGTGACTCCGCCCCTCTCTGACTCAGTGACTGTGAGGGTTCCGCTGTGACTCCTCCCCTCTCTGACTCAGTGACTGTGAGGGTTCCGCTGTGACTCCTCCCCTCTGTGACTCAGTGACTGTGAGGGTTCCGCTGTGACTCTTCCCCTCTGTGACTCAGTGACTGTGAGGGTTCCGCTGTGACTCCTCCCCTCTCTGACTCACTAACTGTGAACGTTCTGCTGTGACAATTTGCAAGTATTGGATAGAAACAGCTTACCGCACAACCGAGTCATTACCACCACCACCAGGCACAAGCCACGGGGCTTGACTGGACATTTGTCACGTCCACGCTGTAGGCTGCTGTTACACTTTGTGTTCAGGCACCGGAGGATTGGCTGGGGCTGCTCCACAGCGTGACAAACAAGAAAAATCTTACCTCCCCACCGAGGCTGCTCCTCGCTAACGAATCCTCTTTGTTTCAGAAAGAAAAGGTAGTACGAGACTGCACAAATGCAGATCTTTATCTAGAATGAGGAGCGAGTTTGTGTGTGTGTGTGTGTGTTTGTGTGTATGTATTTGTGTGTTTGTATATGTATGTATTTGTGCATGTGTTTGTGTGTGTGTTTGAGTGTGTCTGTGCGTGTGTATGGGTGTGCATGCGTGTGTATGTGTGTGTGCATGTGTGTGTGTGTGTATGAGTGTGTGTGTGTGTGCATGTGTGTGTGAGTGTATATGTTTGTGTGTGCATGTGTGTGGTGTGTGTGTGTGCGTGCATGCATGTGTGAGTGTGTGTGTGTGTGTGTGTGTGTGTGTGTGGTGTGCATGTGTGAGTGTGTGTGTGTGTGTGTGTGTGTGTGTCCATGTTTCCCTATCCTCACACAATTTCCCTGTATGCAGGCTGCAGTAAACACACAGAGTGCTCACACACATCAGCAGGAAAGCCCGTCTTCTTCCACTGCAGCAGTGGTGCCTGTCTCCCCATGGACACAACGCAATAGCCCAACAGCCACAGGACAAACCCCTCAACCCTCACCCCCTGCTTCAATCTGCAGGTACAGCTCCCAGTACACAACCTCACATGACAACAAAAACATATATTATATACCATTTTTCTCTATCTGTGCCATGACATAAATTCACATGACAGCACCTATGGAAAACAAAAATCTGAGAAAAAAGAACAGCAAAAAAAGATCAGGACCGCCACAGGTAATGAAGATTGTTATTGGTTACATTCTCCACATCATCTGTTTGTGTTCCCCCGTTCGTATTTCATCATAGCCAATCTATTCCAGAACTACACTGAGGTATCACAGTCCCCAATCAAGCCAACGGCAACGGCAAACAGCTACGCTACGCTACGGACAACGGCAAGAGCACACGCTCGCCTTCTCTCCAGGAGCCCGTAAATCACGCGATGGCATCGTTTCTCATATAAATGGTAATCGTTGCCACTTTCCAGATGAAAAGGCGCCCGTGGTTACAATTCATTAGTGAACATTCCATTCCATTCCATTCCATTCTGAGAGCTCCTTCCTTAACTGCACACGAACCGCTGAATTCCGTAGGTTCTAGAACTGAGCGTGCATTTGATTGATTGAAAATGTTTTTTTTTTTTTTTTTTTAAATCAATGAGAGATAGGTGAGACCTACCTCAGTGCAGCCAGATATTTCTTTGTCTTCAGCCCATGCAGTGAACCGGTGAAGTGCTGGAGAGAGAGAGAGAGAGAGAGAGAGAGAGAGGGAGGAGGGGAACGCTTGTGGACGAGAGGGGTAGAATCCAGCATCCCAGACTGAAGCATCCGGCGAGTTCAGCTCCCACGCGCGGTGTGATGCAAGAACACAGCCTCCGATCCTGTGGAGTCAGCCCTAGCGGTCGAGAGACAGAGAGCATTAGAGGGGGAGAGAGAGGGAGGGAGAGGGAGGGAGGGAGGGAGGGAGAGGGAGAGAGAGAGAGGCAGATGAACGACCGACTGCACACGTGGTTGAGTGAGTTGATCTGTGTACGCTTCTCCACGCTCTGCTGGTCGTGAGTGTGTGCTGTGCATGTTCCGTACTGATTATGTTCTGAGTGAGGGATCTCTCAATTACGTGCCTGTGTGCGGTTTGACAAAAAATTTTTAGAAGCATAAAAATATATATTTACACATGTATCTGTATGGACCCATGTAGTGCCTGCAGAAATGAAATTCCTATGGGAACATGGGACTGAATATATCATATATTGTAGAGTTTTTCTCCCCTCTCTTCTCACCTTTTCTTTACTCAGCCTTTTCCCTCCCTCCCTCTCTCCCTCTCTCTATCTCTTTGTCGCAGATGGAATTGGAGCTCTGTAATCCCACTAAAGCAGGGTATTTATGCCTCTGCTGCCTCTTTAAGTGTCTCCTGCAAAGGCTAAGCTTTCAGCGACTTTTGAAGTGCTGAGCAGCGACAGCGACTTGCTCTCCTTCTCTTCTACTCCCTCCCTCTCTCTCTCCCCCATCTCTCTTCCCCTCTCTCTCTCCCTCCCTCCCTCCCTCCCTCTCTCCCTCTCTCTCTGTCCCCCTCTCTTTCTCTATCTCTCTCTCCCCCTCTCCTTTTCCCGTTTCTCAGCTACACTACGATGTCGGGGCTGGCTCACGGGGTCCTAGAGCCTGTGGGTTAGCCTCGCTCCCCTTGCATGGGGCACAGTGAGGACCTGGTCCCCTCGCTGATATTCCCACGCAGCTGAGCTCCACCAGCACCGATGCTACCGGCTTCCTCGGCTAACCCTGGACAGGACGACTGACACCGGTGCAACCGGGCACCCAGTGAGCTCTCAGTCTCTGTTTCGGCAGAAATTATATTGAGAGCTGAATACTTTTTTTGTGACAGAGAAACAGCAATTCAATCTGTGTAATAAACACAGCACAGTTAGATGTTTTACGTGTATGATTTATTCATGCTTTGGCAGTACTGGACCAGTTGTCCTGCCAATGCATCAGCATTAAGCCGTGCATGATTTCAATCGTGAGAGAGAGAAAGAGAAGTGAAACAGTCAGAGAGAGTGAGAGACAGCAAGCGAGGGAGAGATAAAGCAAGGGAGAGAGAGAAAACAAGCGTGAGAGAGCATGGGATAGATGGAGACTAAGATAGGGCGAGAGAGATAGAGTGAGGTAGAGAGACTGAGAAAGGGAGAGAGACAGAAAGCAGGGAACAGAGCAAGAAAGCGAAGGAGCGATAGAGCGAGGGAGAGAGAGAGAGACTGAGAGAGACTGTTTGTCTGGATTTATGTTTTTGTGTTCCTTTGTACATGTTTGTGCTTTGGCAATATTAGAAATATCTTGTCATCCCAATAGAGCATTCTGAATTTGAATTTGACTGAGAGAGGGAGGGAGAGTATGAGGGAGAGAGACAGAGAGGGAGAGAAGGGGGGATGTTCGGTAGATGAGAGCTCCGTGCAAGAACGGCTGTACCAGTCCGTCTCGTGCATGCGCCCTGAGCAGACCGAATTGCTTAGTCATTTCGCTAAAGCATAACGCGTAATACGCACTGATGACGTCCTACACTATGTATGCCCCAGAGCGAGTATCCAACACCCGAGCCCTTGAGCCTGTCCGTTGACCCTCCCGTCCTTCACCAGAATTAAGGCTCACGTTCAAAAATAGACGAAGGAGACACGGAGAAGCGCACTGTCCCGTCGTCTCGTTGGCCTGTCCTTTAACTGTCTGCTCCTCTTCCCCCAGAACAGCTCGTGCTCGAAACGCCATTTCTCACGATACCTCATCCGTCCGCAATTACGTTCTTTTTAATTTCAGTTCTTGCTGTTTTTCAAAATTTTGCTTTGGTCTGAATTCTTGATTAGAGCTTCGAGAAACTGCTCGTTCGCTTCAGGGTTACTGCACCGTCTTCTTTGTCGTTAAGATTATTTAGTGTTAACACAACGCAGTCACACGATTTCACTGGTACAGCCGCGTATGCAGTGCGTAAGGCAGCGACTACGCATGGTTAATCCTGCTTAATAATTCTGGTCCTGAAATACATATGATTTGCATTCTGCGAGGAATTGGCCGTTGACTGTCGCTGGTTTTCATCCCACGCCACTTCGTCATCGCCTGCTAGCGTAGAAGATGACGTCGGCTGGGGGTGTCGGTTGGGGGTGTTGGATGGGGGTGTTGGTGGGGGTGTTGGGGGGGGGGGGGTGTCGGTGGGTGGGCGGGGCCATGTGTGGCCTCGTTCAGCAGATTCCGGATGCGTGCGCATCTGCACAACGTTTCAAGGACCGTAGTCTGTTTTGTTCGTCAGACTGTGAGTCATCGCACACACAACCACAAACCACTTCACACTTACGTTATTCAGAGAAAGGGAGAGGGGAAGGGGGAGGGGGGGTTGAGTTGATTAAAATTACACTAAAGCTGGCCTTTATTCGGTCTGTGATAACAAGGTAAATACAATCAGCTGATCAGTTATCTAGACTTACTCCTGAATGATGTTGGTGCAATGGAGTCGTTGCAACATTAAGCCAATCTGGTTAATATTTTAATGCACACGCGTGGCCTATATTTTAAAGTTTACTTTACTTCTGCTGATTTGACAAAAGTGTCGCTCTCACTGTGTGATTTACCTGGTCAATATCCTATCCCAGGGGGTCCCACTCCAGCCCTCCAGGACTGGAGTTAAACCAGCAGATGCTGCAGCCCTCAAGAACTGGAGTTAATCCTGCAGACACAGCGCCCCCTCCAGGACTGGAGTTAAACCTGCAGACACTGCAGCCCTCCAGGACTGGAGTTAAACCAGCAGATGCTGCAGCCCTCAAGAACTGGAGTTAATCCTGCAGGCACAGCGCCCCCTCCAGGACTGGAGTTAAACCAGCAGATGCTGCAGCCCTCAAGAACTGGAGTTAATCCTGCAGACACAGCGCCCCCTCCAGGACTGGAGTTAAACCGCAGACCTGGCCCTCCAGGACTGGAGTTAAACCTGAGACACGCCCCTCAGACTGAGTTAACCTGCAGACACTACAGCTCTGAGATGATTTATGAATGCGGGCCCTGGTCTGGGCGTGCTGTGCTGAGTTGGGTGAGCCACCCGGACAAGCATCCTCTATCAAGCATCCTCTATCAAGCATCCTCTATCATGCATCCTCTATCATGCATCCTTTATCATGCATCCTCTATCATGCATCCTCTATCATGCATCCTATCATGCTCCTCTATCATCTCTATCATGCATTCTCTATCCATCTCATCATCATCTCTATCATGCATTCTCTATCATACCCTCTATCATCATCTCTATCATGCATCCTCTATCATGCATCCTCTATCATGCATCCTCTATCATGCATCCTCTATCATGCATCCTCTATCATGCATCCTCTATCATGCATTCTCTATCATGCATCCTCTATCAAGCATCCTCTATCAAGCATCCTCTATCATGCATTCTGTCATAAATGCTCTGTCATGATCATCTATCAGGTGAGATTTAGGAACACTAATTAAGGCACAACATTCATTTTGGTACAAAGGAAAATGAATGGAAATTGAATGCGCTTCCCTTTGCCGAACTGTGTCCTGTTCTCGCTTTTGTCTTCAATCTGACGCTGGGACGCTTGCTGTGGAGCTTCGCTGGCGTCTGATGTGCTTTATTGCGATCATGACTGATGAGAACTCTGCTCTGTTCCACTCTAATTACCAGGAAGTAAGATCCGAAGCGAGCGGGAAAGAGGAGGAGGAGGTGATGACATCACTGATGACACGCGATCCGAACCGGTTGAGGTCACGCGCTGTCGTAGATCACGCGAAAAACACACAGTATTACAGCGAAACGCTATAGTTCCGCAGAATCCGTACGGCGTGAAACCAACCTAGAGATGATGACAAAAGAACAAAACAAAAAACACTTTGTTTAATTTAATGCAAATGTCAAATATGTAAACAAAATCAAACCCATCCCGGTACTGTGAACGCCTGAGGTTGCTCTCCGCCTCAAGAGCTCAAGAAATTAACTGGAAATGACTCAATACTGGACGTGCACAACCTGACACGCGGGCGTCTGAGGACAATTCAGCGGTCCGGGCACTTCCACAGAAAGGCACTCCGCACACCCATTCTCTGGAACACACCTTACGGATATACCCCCCGGGCTATCGCCAGCCAATTAAAACCGCTCCCGGAACATTCTGCAGCCCTCTGTGCTCGACACAAACGTGCCGTTTGTTTACTGCAAGCTGCACAAACAAGTGAGCAGCACTGTGCCGTTAGCATTCAGTAGATGAACACTATAAAAGAACTGAACAGTTGTGTTAGCATTCAATAGGTGAACCTTATAATACAACATCACTATAGTGTTAGTTGTCCACAGATGAACACTATAATATAACAATACTGTGGTAATGGACCATTTAAACCATCTCAGGTTTCTTACCTGAGAACAGGCCACAAGGGTGCATTTCTACAGACTACAGGTGCGAATGAAGACATGGCTCGTGGTCGTCAGAACGTCACATGACTGTTATAGCTCTGAATGATTACAGAAGGAGCATTTGGAATGTGTGAGGATGCCTCAGACGATCGCGGCTGCATTCTTATCCTGATGACATAGACTGATGACATTTTATTTAAAATGAAAAACAAACAAACACTTAAGCGGCTGGATTATTAAATGAGGCATGTCAGGTTAAGCACCTTACTGGAGGGTTACAGAGACATCACCCCTGCTGGGGAAATTAAACCCACACCCGTTGAGTTGCAGGCCCAGGTCTGTAACAACTCTGCTTCACTGCAGTCCTGCTGGAACTCCAGCGAAGGCCGATGATGTCACAAACAAACAGAGAATCGGAATGATGTCATACCAGGAGAAATTCCTTGCTTGGATGACTGACAGGCATCCCTACCAAGTTTTTAGCAATTACAGGGATTAATGAATAAATATGTCTGAAATTTGAACAACAGGTAATTTAAACAAGCAAACTGTACCGGCAAAATGTATTTTTGCACAAGACTAATGATTTCTAGAATGGCCTGCTTGAGTTGCCAGTTTCCTCTTTTTTTGTCCGGGCTTAATTGGACAGGGCTTGGGAGTGCTTTTCCCCGAGGGCAGTGCCGTTCCTGGTTTTTGTTTCCACCCATTACCACGGTTCAATTACCCGATTAGCCGAGCGCACCGACGCCCGCTCGCTCGCGGATTAGGTCACGGTAAATCGCCTCGCACAGGGAGACGAGAACAGTCCTCGGCTGTCGCTGACAGCTTCATCGGCGAACGTCGCCAAAATGACAGATCGCATAAACGATGGGCTTAATTGCTTAATTAAGCGCAGAGGTAGGCGTGAAATCCAGAAATGGATACGGCGCTCCAGGAAACAGGGCTGCCCCCCCCCGCCACCCGCCCACCCCCCACTCCCCGGCTAAAGGAAATAATCTGTGTGATGAGCGTAGGTTAATTCCACCCCTGCGATAAGCCCCTGTGAGCGCGGTAAACTGCGAGCGGGTAGCGGCTCTAGCGGCTGTACGCTCTGGTCACACCGACCCGCTACCTCCGGCACTCTGAACATCCACCGCGGCACCGCGGCGCATCCACGCATCATTCATTTATGGTCCCGCCCCTCTGTCCTACATTCCCTCGTCACCTAGAAAAAAAAAGGGGATAAAATATTTACTTTGTGGGATTTTTTTTTTTTGAGAGAGAGAATGTTGGAAAGAGGAGCGCTTTGTTTCTGTGGTGCCTCTGCATGCGATGTCATTTCCTCCCAACCTTTATTTCTCCTCGCCAACCTGCTTCTGTGATCTGAAAGACATCGCAAAGGAGTTCTCCATCTTTCTGCCTCTCCCTTCTTCTCTCTGAAGCCCCACGAGAAGAATGAAAACACATGCATACCCATAGCCTTGCACCACGAGGCACACACACACATTCACACACACACACACATTCACACACACACACGCACACACACATTCACACACACACACACACACACACACACACACACACACACACACACACACACACTTGCATGCACACGCACACACACACACACACGTGTGCACACACACACACACACACACAGATACACACACATCACCAGGGCAAGAGAAATCACTAATGAATGAAACATAAGAAATGCTAAATGTGCACTTCCTCCCCTCTCAATGAACGATATCACCAAACTTGCGCTTAATGTAATTAAGTGCATTATTCAGCGAAGTAATTTAGCGCTCAGAAATTTCACCGGCTCAGTGCTCTTGGAGATGTTGCCAAGTAACCATACCATGGATTCAAACCTGAAATGGAATCATGAAACTGAACAGACTGAGAGGCTCGCACTCCAGGTAGTGCATTGGTCCATTACTACTTGTTCTGCATGTTGCCAGGAGAGAGGGATGGAAAATATGGAAAAGATTAAAAGAGAAAGACAAACAGGAAAGAGAGAGAGAGTGAGTGAGAGAGAGAGAGAGAGGGAGAGAAAGAGAGAGGAATTATATTCCCACCGGGGAGGGTTAATGTACTGGCAAATCAATTACACATTGAAGTGCACAGGGAGTGGGAGGGAAGAGGGGGAACAGCGGAGGGGAAAAGAAGGGGAGGCAGGAGAAGAACGAGTGGGCAGAGAAAGGGGGGAGAGAAATGTAAAATTCAGAGGAGAGAGGGAAGGATCACCCTCACGGAAAACGGCGCGTACAGAAATGTACTTACACGCAAGGCATTTTCAAGATTTTGGAACAACTGGATTCGCTATTTATGGGCAGACGGGGGAAAGAGAGAGAGAGAGAGAGAGAGAGAGAGAGAGAGAGAGAGAGATGGGGAGTGAATAAAGAAGAGACAGAGGGGGAAGGGGAGAGCATTAAGTCATTAAATCAAGAAAAGCAAGGATAAAATTAGAAAGCGCTTAAGTGGAGTGTGTTACACTCTGCTAAATATTCATATTCATATTCATATATATATATATATATATACATATATAATATTCCCCGCTCCCTGACATGTGATGAGTGTGCAGGTCTCATTTCCCCTTCTCCTCTGCTGATAGGAGCCATTCACACCTGTGCTAATTGAGAAAATGGTCACACCTGAGCTAATTATGAACTTCTTTCCCGTCTGTTTTGGAGCCTGTAAATGTTGATCTGTCCTCTTTCCCAAGAGCTGGTCTCTTTCACATCCTGCTGCTGTTGGCTGCAAAGGGCACGCAGGTATTTATTTATTTATTTTCTTTTGTTGAACGCTCTCAATTGCCTTAGTGAACTTTCCTCTGTTTTCAGGATTGTTTTAGTTCTTTGTGTTTTGGTTGTTGTAGGCTGGTTGGGGGTGTTTCGGGTCTGTCTTCCCACCATGGGGAGGCCTCAACTACCCCCTTTCCCACCTCCCAACTCGTGCTGTTGGTCCACGTCTGCTAGCATTTGTTTTTTTTAAAAACATTCTTTTTAAAATATTTGCCTTTGGAGTTATTCTCAATTTGCGGTTCTGTGGTATTTATGCTGCAGTCATTGCTGCTGCTTGCTTCCTGTAAGTTGGAGGCTCTGGGCTGCAACGGAGAGGGAAGGAGAGGTGGATGGAAGTGAGGGAATTGTGGGAGAGTCGGGCTGTCCTAGCAGTAGCTCTGAGACGTTCTGTTTTTATTGCAGATCTGGAACGGAGGGGGTGAGTAAAGCATTAATAAGCAATGAAATGAGAGTGGAAGTGGCCATTTAAAGGCATTGCTACAAAACACGTTCCTCCCTGAGACATCAACCCCCCCCTCACTCCCAGCTTGGCGGGGGCGGGGGGGTGCTCTATTGAGACACTGTTGGGTGTATTTGATTTCGGCGATGTATCCAGTTTCAACGGCCCTTCGATCTCCTTTAATGTCCCGCGAGCTGCCGTTATTCAAATCGAATCGAAGACACGCGATAATTTATTTATGTCTCTCTCCGGCTCAGTAGTTCCTGTGGTTCGCTCGGCTTTATTAGCCGTCCGGGGAGATGGAGATTACAGCACGCCGCCTCGTTAGCTGGGCCACACTATGCGGCGTGTTTGACGCCCTGCTAATTGGGGAGCTTGGGAACGCCTTGGATCAAGGCTAATGCCACTATATATATATATATATATATATATATATATATATACGCTATATTGTGCTATATATATAGCACAATATAGCGAAAGACTGGAAGACGACACTCATAACCACCCTGTATTAAAGTAGGCTAAAGTTTCGCCCAAGAATGGAATGATGGTTTTTATTTTTACTGTCTGTGCATGTTAACATTAAAACTCACAGCTTGATCTGAGTAACGCCCTGCTTTGTAAAATAATGCAGGGACAATTTTGAGTAAATCTGTTTCTCGTTAAAAGTATGCATCAGCATTCCTACTATCAGTGGCTTGTCATTATATTCGCAATTTCAAAAGGAGTCGTGTGTGAATACTATCGGGGTTTTTTTGTTTGTTCACTTAATAGCAGTTTTTCATGTTTAGTGCCGGTTAGCCTACATGAGTTGAATAAGCACGTATTAATGTTTCTGAAGTTACTCTTATGTGAAATTGAATTGAGCTTTATGTAGGTAATAAACGCTTGAGTTTAGGTCAGCATCGTACATTGTTCCGGAACGTCCCAACTCATAGACTGCGTTGTTGCCGTTCTCGTTGTTAGTGTTAATCAGTTTAACCTTCAGGGTCCAAGTTGAACTATGCGGTTGTTCCCTGCACTTGGACCGGTACTTCTCTCTAGCGGTTTCGTCATACTTGTTCCTGGTTATGGTTATACTCTTTGTTGTACGTCGCTCTGGATAAGAGCGTCTGCCAAATGCCTGTAATGTAATGTAATACCGGTACGTGACGTACACAATGTAACTTATACCAATGTATTTACACTAATGTAAAATAAACGGTAATGCTTTATGGGTATTTTTGGTCTATCTCATTAAGGATACAAGAAACCAGTGAACTGAGACAAATGAGATCTTCACTTTTACAATTTTAATATTTAATTTTTGGTTGCAGAACTGCAATGACCACAATTAAGACAGGAAATGGTAAATAATTCATTAAGTAAGTGTTGAAAGGGCGTTGTCCCCCCCCCCCTTTGCAATTAAAGTGATTAATATGTGAAACTCGGGCAGAGGGGGGAACCGCTTTATTCAGCGGTAGATTAAGAATAATTGCGGGTTTTCGCAGGAGGCCCACGTCTCCATGGGTTGCTCAGAGAGGGAGAAGAAAAGCAAAGGGGAAGGAGATAAGGATTGAATCATGGGATGGGGGGAGGGGGTCTGTGGAGCATTTAAAAAGTTTAGAGCTTTTTTTCGGTTCTTAAACGCATTCTGCTGTCTGCCCTAAATGTAACCTCTCGGGGTGTGTGTGTGTGTGTGTGCGTGCGTGCGGGCTCTCTTGATGTCCTCACTGAAACTTTGGCTGAATGAACAAGAGCCCCCGCAGGATGGGATGAGTACGAGGAGGAGGAGTAGGGGATGGAGGAGGAAGAGGGAGCAATCAAGAGAAAGTAGCTGCCAGCTGAAGCGGAATCCTGATTTCCGGGGGGGGGGGGGGGAGGTCGGAACGGGAGTGTGGAGTGTGACGGGTCTTTGGCACGGTGCTCCCCACTTAGCCCGAATCTTCCTGACGGTCTGAATGATTTAGTGCAGGAAGGTGCTGCAGAGAAGGGAGAGCACCCAGGTGAAGTGTGGGAGGGGGGGGGATGAGCAGGCGTCTTTCCATTATTCATCACGCTGGAGGAGAGGAGATAGGGAGTAGGGCCAGATTAAAGGGAGGAGAAAGAGGAAAAAGAAGGAGGAGGTGCAAAGGCTGATTTTCTCTCTCCACTATATGCTTTTACCCCCCTCCCCAAATAAATAAATAAATAAATAACAGCGCAGAACATGATCACCAGTATGGGTTCTTCAACCACAGCATTCAGTGTTAAACCAACTCTATGCACAAGTACATACAAAAATTACATTTTACTCTGATTAAGTATGTACTTGACTCAGGCCAACCATTTTTTAACAATCCATTTATTCAAACAATGCACAAATAAGATGCATTGCATTGCATGTGTGAAAAACACGCACATGACTACTTATCCCTTTTGAAGCATTTTGTTGCCACTTTGTTGCCAGTAGTGACTGTCACATCCGCAATAGAACGTTCAGTTTACAACATTTTAATCCCATGTTTGTGATCTTGCTCCTCTAAAGCGTAATGAATAATAAGGATCCCGATACAGGATGAGAGGGCCTGGTCCGGGATGGGTCCCATGGATTTCCTCTGCTGTGGTTCTCCTTTTGAACAAAAGCGCAGTTTCCCCCCCCCCCCCCAGGGCGTAAAGTCGAGTTGATTGATCTGTTGTTTGAAACACGCGGTTATAATGAACAACCCTTCTAACGGCTGCTTTGTGGTCTCTTTTTGTAGCCTGCGAGTGGTCTTTTGTTCAAAGATGTGCTGATCAATCGGATCAGCTGCCCTCTGGCTGCTCCTTTAGAAAAGGGTTATATTTCAGATGCTGATCGATAAACAGACAAATTACCCATCGCGTGAAATAAGAATTTTGACCAGAACACTGGTGAAAACAGATGCTTATTTTAAAACGGTCTGTCATTTGCAGGATCTGTAGGCTACCGGTGCCTACGGAGTTAAAGGATTTCAGATTACTAACCGGTTCAGGTTAGAGAGAGCATGACTACAAATCATCTGACTGTCATGTCCTTTTATACCGCATAAATATTTTCTTAGACGGTATAATTGTGTCGGGGATATTTATAAATGTGTCGTCATCATCACACACGCAAATCAGTCGTATTCATATGCCATTCATTCCGTATAACCCTTAACTAAAGACGACATCATTTTCAGCCAACGAAATCAAAAGCCGTCGGTTCAGGGAGCAAATACCTGTACAGCGGACGCTCTAGCTTACTCCCGAGTCTTATTTAAACCTAAAAGGTTAAATAAGATTACCGTTAAATAGGCTTAACGTTGCGCGTGGAGTCATCACAGAAGCAGCACGCGAATAATACTGAGCTGCGCGGCTGGCCGGGCTTTGTCGGGGAGGTGAGCGCGTGATGTACGCACGCCGTGGATCATTCATCTCACCTGCCAGACCTCCGCGCGCGAAGCCCCCGGTCCTGTTTTGTTGTCCTTTAATAATTAAACGAGGCTCTTGTTGAGATCGCATTAGGAAAGATTTCCCCACCGTTGGTCTGACACAACCAATCTCCCTCAGATGTAATTACTCAGAGTGGTGCTTTAATGCCTCAGGGCTGGCATTCAACATTTATGGTCCCTGGGCGGCTGGGTTCTGAAAGCAGAAGCAGGAGGACAGGCTGTTATTCTGGACGTCGGCTTAAGCGTGCAGGCCTGTGTGTGTGTGTGTGTGTGTGTGTTGCCTACTGTTTATTCGTCGGCGTATCCACGTATGTACTGTATGTAGGATACTTAGGGCCGAATTCGGAAATGCGCTTTAGTGGATTTTCCATGAATTGAGCGGGAAAAGCACTTAAGTGCCGGTCTGAATTCGGCCGTTTTAGGTCTCAACGGCTCGCCATAGAAGCGCCTCGGATGAACGTTCGATCGAGGAGTCTGCGGGTCCTCCCCCAGGAAGTTTTGAGTGTCAAACACTTCATTTCCTGCATTCTGGTGAATTTATATGCACCAATGTGTGCCTTTCTGAATCAATTTATGGTGGAAATGCTTCTTTCATGTTTTGGGGGGACAAATGCATGTGTTCTAAATATTGAGCGGGACGTATCCCCCGCCTCCCCCAGAAATCTTTGCCTGTGCGCGAGGCCTGGCTTAGTTCCAATCTCTTTTTTTAAATGATTATTTTCAGGTGAGAAATTGTATAGTATATTTCATAGTAATTTATTTCATAGTATGTCATTATTTGGAGTTAACAGTAACAGTAGCTTTACTTCTGTGGTACTGGGTGTAAGTGCATATACATGTAATATATAGATGAACGATGCCTTTTATATTTTGTATTGGTTGTGACAGGTTAACCACCCAGGTTCACGAGGGACTGTATTTTTCCCACGGTGTGCAGGAACTGCCGCCATGGGCTCTGCATGGCAAATTGTGGTCACTCACTCACTCACTCACGGACGACCTTTGCGGGACATTTTGTGGGACGCATGCGCAGGTGGTGCCAGATAAAATGTGTCTGTGGAAGTTAGTTGCGCCGTGGGTCTGGACGGTTACGTGCTTGTTTGTGATTATGATTTATGATTTTGGCATTCCAAAAACATTGCAGTCTATTTGGTAAATGGTAAATGGACTGTATTTATATAGCACTTTTATCCAAAGCGCTTTACAAATGATGCCTCTCATTCGCCAGAGCAGTTAGGGGTTAGGTGTCTTGCTCAAGGACACTTCGACACGCCCAGGGCGGGGTTTGAACCGGCAACCCTCCGACTGCCAGACAATCGGTCTTACCTCCTGAGCTATGTCAGCCCCAGGATATAGCCCACATATACTCTTTTTAAATGCACTGCGCCAGAATGCTGCTGTACTTGTCCTTTCTAGGCCATTGTGTTTGGAAAAGAGCCAGAAGAGGAGTTGGCTAGCAGCACACACCGAGAACAAATCACTGACGGCTGGCACGTCCGCATCCACAGTGTATCAAATTTTGCTTTAGCTCTCATGCGCTGGCGCTCGCCAGCTTCTGCTAGGAGCATACAGTAAATTGGCCTTGGGCTCATTCCAAGCACTTATAATCTATCCTTGTCTCCTCGCCTGACCTTGAAACCACGTCGCTTACATAGCAGACACAGCAGGTGGGGAGAGGTGGATCCACAGGTCGATCACTTATACGTTATGCGTTCCAAAAAAAAAAAGAAACTTTGGCAAAGGATGCACTTGAGTTTCCTTGCTCAAGCATCCTTCAGGAGCCTCAGCCAGTGGAAAACCTGTTGCCCTTCTGCAAAAACGGTTTCCTTCGGCTTCCGGTCAGTTCCGGGACTGGTGTGATTTGTACGTATCAACACCTTATTGGAAACAACGCTAAGTATGCGTAACTATGTGGTTATTCACACAGGATCTGCGTTGGACATTATTACCCATTATTAGCCTGTTGGCTAAAGCACTGTACGCTAAGTAGTTAGCTAAAGCGAGTGAACTGTACAAAGGCCTGGATGGTAGGCCTAGCGCAAAGATGAAGCTGGCGGTGCAGCAATACACTGGGGTTGTTCGAAAACCACAATTACTGTAGGACAGGGATCATCAACTCTGGCCCTCGAATCCAAATCCAGCCCTGGTTTTCTTTTTTCCCCGAGTAATTAGTGCTCCTGATTGGCCAGACTGACTCCCAGGCAAAGGGAGAGTGGAAAACCAGCAGGGCTCAGCCCTCGAGGGACCGTGAGTTGCTGACCCCTGCTGTAGGATGTGGTTTGGGCAGTCTTACCGTTATTAGCCTGTCGGCTAAAGCATTGTAAGCTCAAGGTAGCTAAAGCAAGTGAAGTGGCTGGCTTGTACGGTAGGCTTGGTTCAAAGGTCCACCGGAACTGACCAGAAGCAGAAGGCGACTGGTTTTGCACAAGACACATCCCAGCTCCTGGCTCGTAGCTCCTTCAAGGAGCATTTAGAGGTTTGGGATGCCCTTGAAGATGGCAGCCCTCGATCGATTTCCTGCTCAGGCAAGGACCAAGGTGACACGGATGCGTAAGATAAGTGATTGGATTCAGCCCCATTTTTCTTTGATTCCTCCGTCCTTGCGTCCTTTTCTTGCTTCCTTTCCTTGCGTCCTCTGATGGGTGGACCTTGGAGCTAGGAAAGGATGCAAAGAAAGGAAGAAATGAGTTAAAAAAATGACACATTTGCAAAAACACAGTACACACACACACCCACTCTCTCTCTCTCACACACACACACACGCACACACACACACACATACACTCACACAAGGCGCATATGCAAATAGAAAAGGGGCTCATTCCAATCACTTAAAAAATTTTTTTTTGACATTTAAAGCATTGTGCAAAAAAAAGTGCATTTGAATTTGTGCACTTTTAATGTGGAAGTTTCGCTCGAAGCATTTAAACAATTAAAACCTCAGCTCGCGCTTCACTGCACGAGCAGCGGTCCGCTTGCTCGATATACGGCCTGCGCTGTCTGACATCGGCCCCAGAGACTGAATCTGTAGGCCTACGGCCCTGCAGTTCACAGATTATCACCACGTTCAGAAGACAGGTTACCCTCTGAGCTTTCCTCCTCTTTCAAACCTTCCTGTCTTCCAAAACGTTCAAGACAGTCTCTTATAATCACTTCTCTCTCTCTCTCTCTCTCCCTCTCGCTCTCCCTCGTAAAGGATAACCCAAATAGCAAAGCTGAATTTTGCACCATAATTTATTTATTTATTTACTTATTTACACACATTTACGCCAGCAGAAGGCACTTGGATCCAGGCTCTCCTGTCATGTTGAGTAAGTCTCTTGGGACGTCCCGGGTCAAAGAAATACCTTCACGGATAATGGCGAGCGCAAGTCCTCTGCGGCTGCGGCTAAGTGAGAGTGACCGAGCAAAGCGAAAATGGTTGAAAGCCGTTAAAAAAATAAAAAATTTAAAAAAAAGAAAGGAAAAAAGTGGAAACACCGCAGACGGTGGTAAAGTAGCCTACTGCTGCATGTGTCAGCAGGGCAGAATTCCCCGTCCGCGTCGATACCAGTCCATTTCTCCCCATCTCGGTAATAACGGGGTCTCAATGAGGCGTCAAATGAGCTCGGCCGACAGAAAATCGCTGTTCAGCACAATCTCTGACCGCTGCAAACAAAAAAAAAAAACCCTGCGTCGACACATAATGGTGACGGGGAAAATGCGAGACACGAACGTGACACGGGAGGGCCGAGGAAGGAAGGAAGGAGGGAAAATGAGCGCGCGTTTGGTAGCGCGACTCTGCACCTACATGTTTCATAAAAATAATTTTTTTTTTTTTTTTTTTAAGAAGACGTGTTGGTTCACCTCCGGGTGTGTCCCATGAACACCACCGTGCAAATTAATGTGCGTTCGGTTAGGTGACAGTGGACCCGCATGTTTCAGAAAAAAAGATATCTATACTGAGGCCCCAAGCTTGCAACATGAGCACAGCCATGCTTATTAAATTAGTCACCGGTGAAGTCAGCAGACCATCGTATAAATGGGGTCTGCAAGTGCCAACCTATAATAACAAGCAGGCCTATGTTCAATGATAACAGCTTCTTTGTCATAGACAGTGGCAGCTGCGTAGCAAATAGAAACACAATACTGTGAATAGGCTAGGCCTATAATAATAATAATAATAATAATAATAATAAGAAGAAGAAGCAGTTGACTTTTGTGGAGTGTTCAAAGAATGGGGGAGGTATGGAAACTTCAGTCCTTGGACGTCATTGGCTTGTTAAATTATCCCTATATTTAAACCTGCAGTAATTATATAGGTGTACAGGATAGACTAGTATAGGCTAATTGACTTATTAAAGTAGCTACATGCACCCGTGCTCCGCAAAGGGTAAAAACACAGTTAAAAGGATAGTTGTTGAGACACAGTAAGTAAGTGCCTACACACTCCTTGGGTTTTCCATTTAGATAAAAAGTAGGCTAAATAAAATATGAAAAGGCATCAAGAAGAATAAATTAGAATCATACTCTGTCAGACAGTCGGCATAATCCTGCTCATTTAAACAGGTAAGCACCTCATAACAGCATCCCCCAAATATATGGAACTAATTGCTTTTAGTCTATAGGTTTTTTTGTTAAATCAAGCAAAAATTATTTGTAGTATGGCTTAAAATTTGACAAATTGATCACTCCCGATGGAAAACACTAGTAATATCACAAGTCAGTAATATCTGGTGCTTACCCTTTAAGAGACCATATTCGACTCACCACTGCCACCTCCTGGCAGTGTAAAGCTATAGCTTACACTGAATACAGGCCAAAGCCAAACTAGCTGAATGTTCAAGTTCACAGGTGGGTTTTCATGCATTTTTAAAAAACTAATATTCTCATAAATATTTATGACTTATCGTGTAGTTTCTCTGTTCAATGATTCCCCCCCAGCCCCACATTTTCTGGGACCAAATCTGTTAGAAGCAGTTGCTATTGTTCCAGAACCTTTGTCAGCCCACAGCCTCAGTGGTTTTTATCTAACCCCTTTGAGGTGCCCTGGTCTGAGCAGATGGCGTTTGCTTTTCCACGTAGCCCCGCCCTACATTCTTTCCCGGTCCCCAGTCACCTGTCACCTGCTCTTAAATCTCTGGCACCTGCAGCCGGAGGCTTTCGAACCTGTGTGATCTCCAGACTCCTGAGACCGCAGGTCCGCGGTACACGCCCAGTCTAATGATAACCCCTCACACGGAACTCAGCCCTCTTGGGGCGACATAGCTCAGGAGGTAAGACCGATTGTCTGGCAGTCGGAGGGTTGCCGGTTCAAACCCCGCCCTGGGCGTGTCGAAGTGTCCTTGAGCAAGACACCTAACCCCTAACTGCTCTGGCATCAATTGTAAAGCGCTTTGGATACTATAATGCAGTCATTACATTACCTCTCAATCTCCAGCTATGATAACCCATTACACCTGCTCAAATCTCCCAGCTTTATGACAACCCCTCCCACTGAGCATGACTGTCTCAAATCTCCCAGTCTAATGATAACCCCTCACACGGAACTCAGCACCTGGCTGTCCAAGCTCAGCAGCCATATGCATCAATCTCACCTCCCACTGAGCGACTGTCTAAGTGTCCTTAGCAAACCCAACCCCTAACTCTCTCGATGAGAGCACTGTTAAATGCGCATTATAAATGCACCATTACCATTACCCTCTCAAATCTCCCAGTCTAATGATAACCCCTCACACTAAACACGACCATCCCAAAGCTCAAGCTTCCAGTGCTTTGATACTCACCGAATGATACTGAGGGTCAGAATGAGAGGGTGTGATGTCAGCAGGAGAACAAGGAGAGAAGACAGAATTCTGAATCTCCAGACGATTAAAAAAAAAAAAAAATGGCTTCAAGGATAAGTGCTTTTAAAATAAATGAATGAGTTGAGGGAAGGCGGTATTTATAGACACGGTGAGAGAAGCACTTCACAGTGACACGCAATCAAGCTTCGGGCCAGATGATATAAAATGGGGGGAGTGGAAGAGAGAATGGAAGAGAGAAGCAGCTGGTATCTGAAGCGTGACCACAAACAATAAAACGGGAAAAAAAGGCATTACCGTTGTGGATTCAGTCGTTTATATACATACTTGTATAATGACAACAAATAAGAATTATATATTTTGAGAACCTGAAGTGTTGTTGTTGTAGTATAACCTGTAGTTATATTTGTTATCAGATGACCTTCGTGTTTGGGCTGTGGTGTAGGGCCACGGTAACGGGACCAGATGGTTGCCAGGGGGCTGCGGGTTTGCGTCCTAAGTAGAGGCTGTGCCATGAGCTGAAGAAACATTCCTGAAAGTTTTTTTTGCAAGCAGCAGTGTTCATACATGGGACAGGAAACTTTCCTTTCATAAACACTGTATATCATTGCGAACAAAGGACAGACGTTTTTGGGACTTACGTCGTTTATTTATTTGTATTACGGCTTTTCTGTTGTTATTAAAATGCTTGAAAATGTACAAATCAAATTGACCGTTTGTAACAAAGCCCATCATCAGAAACACACACATATATGCACGCACAGCATTCTTATAAGTGCTTAGTACACATCAGCCTCTCAGATGGAAGACAAAAAATAAGCGTCCCATACATTTCATTCATTTGCATGTACACAAGTATGCAAGAGTGCGTGTACGCGCATATATCCATACATATATGTGTTTATATATACACATATATACATATATGTATATATGAGAGACATTTCATACATTCTCATGTATAAATATATGGTCTTACCTTATGGACAGACTGAGAGAAACCTTTCAAAGAAAAACACTAATCTTTACACTGCAAAAAAAAAAAGGATATTAACAGATGAGAATATAAAGGAAAACAGTTAACAGAAGTCATGACAGTGAGATACCCCGGGACAGACAATACACTGCCACTCTCAGATAAAATAATCACAATGTTTTACAAGGAAACCGCACATCTTTTGTAAATAGCCGTCTTATATCTGACACAGATTCTCAAACGGAATGCTGAGTCAGACATCTTGGCTCCCAGAACAAGAAAACAAATCTTAAAAAAAAAAAATACATTGTGTACAACTCACTCGGTCTTACAAATCTGATACTCTGTACAATCAAATTTCCAGCATGTTCAACTCAACACTTCTGAGTCTGGAGTCCAAAAACTGTATTGCCACCTCTCCACAGAAATATTTCCATTTTAACACATTTTGTAACTCAAAATGAGATAAAACTTTGTCACAAATTGCTTTACAGGTTACAAAACTCGATGTTTTTACCTTGTACTTACGATTTGAACACAAAAAAGAAATCATGGTGAGCTGAAGGGTGAGATGAATATTTATACAACAAAATATACTGACATATAGAAACATACTGTAAAACATGGAATATATTTGAGTATTTTGAGGCACTCCATTTGTATTTTTAATGCCTGCCAATCATTTTTTTGTTTCATAATATTTTATATTCAGACATATCCCACTGTATCCAAAGTGGCAATAATTGGCATATTTAGCAATATATTTCTATATATTATTCAATATATTTTGCAGTGCAAATTACAATTGTATATACACATTTAAATTAGTTTCAGTGTTATATCTTGATATCATTATTCTGTGAAGTTAAATGCTGAAAGAACAGCCTTTCCATCGACACAAAATAATGAATCAAGAATGGCAACATATTGGATCTCCATATATGGAAATATATATATATATATTGTAGCATAAGAGTTTATAGAGCAGAGTTCCAGGGACAGCAAGATTACACAGACAAGGTATATCCAGGTATTTCTGTCCAGGTACCTAAACGGGCTGTATAGTTGATAATTCCATGGCAACCAGGTGATGAACCACCTGATTCCACAGAGCGCTGACCTGGGCGAGCCGCCATCATCCTCCTCAAACGCTGAAAGGGCGGGGCTTAAAAAGGGGCGGACAGAACGTCCGAACAGCGGCCCTGGGGGGCTGCAAATGTTCATGTGGCCCCCTGCTTTTCATAGAGTTTATTTTCCTGCTTTTCAGAGCATGCAGAACTAACTGGACCAGTCGATTTCCCAAACCTTGTCCAACCCTGAGCCGTCCTGTCCAATCCTGAGCCACACACCATGAGAAACGAGGGGGGGGGAGGTGCGAAATGGTTTTTGCGGAAGTCTTAATGCTTTCAGGTTAAATATTTAAATATTAGTGCCGAGATGCTGAAATCTTCCAGGGGTTCCAGGAGCTGATGGCATGAACAGGTAGTACGGAAACTGTGCGAAAGGTGACTGCGGGGGGAAAAAAAAAGCTTCGAGATGATTGTGAGATTGTAATAGTGCGGCTCACGGCTTCTTTGAGATGCTGCGCGTGACGCACGGAGAAAAAGACCGTCCACACGCACAGGCCACGCCCACCGCGTGCGCACGCGGCGTTGACTGAGGTGCGTCGCCTGCAAGGGAAGGGAGGGTCCGGAGGGTCTGCGGCTTCTTTACGAGCCGCGACGGCCAGGGAGCGTCCTGCGAGCCGCCATCTAGCACAAGGACTTCGGCCGCACCTTCGGGAACAGCTGCAGGACAGACAGACGGACGGACGGACAGATCGAGGGACGGAACAGAAATGGAAAAGGGAAAAACAAAAGCACACGCGTCAGCTTGACGTCCCTGATTAAAAACCACCCGTCAAATTCACAGCCTTTCCCGAAGCTCAGTTCTTCTGATTCTCGTGCATTCTTATGCGTTTGATATCGAGTGTCCGGTGGAAGCGAATGTTTAAAATCACTGATTCTTTTAGGAAAAATCTCTCTTAGTAAAAATTGCGTAGCTAAACTACAGGAGCAGGAGAAGGCAGATTGAGCCCATTTGAAACACAGCAGCAAGTGCACAGGGAATATAATGCAGAACCATGTGAACAAACACTAAAATAACAACACATTCATTTAATAACAAATTAATAAAACTGAAAAAGTCACTATAGCCCGTGACTCCCGCGGGATCAAAAAATCTCTTGGAACCAAAAATTGCTGACATTTTTGGGAGACACCAAGCACTGGATGTCCAAAATGAGTCAGCATGTTTTGGTTCAATGAACAGTGTCCTGGGGCTCAATTATTTTTGAAATATTTATGCTTGGTCCTTGGAGGTGCCTACACTATGCTATCAACTTAATAAATATGAGTTTGTATCTGAGAAGCACATTAAGTCGCAAACCATTGCATGAAAAGTGCTAAATTAGTGAAGTAATAATTATGATGACGATGATGATACAATGGTAATGATGATAATAATTCTTATTATTACAATTATCAATGTTGTTATTCATTTTTAAACCCTGTAAGTCCAGCTACAGGGAGATAACTTTAGGCACTTTTCCCATCTCTGTCTCTTACTTAAATTTAATATTGTTATTATGTTTTAACCCTGGAAGTCCACCCACAGGGAGATAACTTCAGACATTTTGTCCATCTCTGTCTCTTACTTAAATTTAATATTGTTATTATGTTTTAAGCCCGGAAGTCCAGCTACTGGGAGATAACTTTGGGCTCTTTTCCCATCTCGGTGTCTCTTACCCCGAAGAAGTTGTTTGGGACGAAGCCCTCCCTGCCGCAGAGGGAGGCCCACCACCAGTCGGACCCCTCGGGCTTCTGCAGGATGGTCACCATGTCCCCCTCCCTGAAGCTCAGCTCGTCCGGGGCCTGGGCAGGGTACCCCCAAAGAGCGTACAGCACCCCGCTGTTCTCCACCCCCATGGCGTCCTCCACGCCTGAAATCAGGGGGGGGACACACAAAAACCCCGTTACTCAACCTCTCAGGCTCACACAACAACCATAACAACGCGCGACTTTTACTCATGAATAAAGACTTAACTTACCTACAGCTGCTACAAGCTATCTACAAACTAACTAACAAATCAATGCAGCACAGAGAGTAGGTTAAATAAAAAAATAGATGATTATAAATAAATTATAAATATAGATTGATTTATATTTGGGTACACACATTCAGCAATTTAGGCATTTTTTATTATTTTGTCATTAACACTTAAGATCAATGACTATAACAAATAATTAATAACAAGACCAGGTCGAAACCTAGTATATGGCTGGACCTCTCCGGCCGACCAATGGTGTAACTTCATAACTCAACCGACCAATGGTGTAACTTCATAACTCACTCAGTGACTCAGTCGCAGACATTCGCGTTTGTAGGGCTGGCCCCGCTGTTGCGGTCCAGCCAAAAATGGATTTACTTGTGCACACTGATCGTATATTTATCGTATTTCGTATTTTCGTGTTCGGGTCTCAGCGAAGCGGGCGTGGCCCTCACCCATGAGGAAGCCCTCGCACTCCTGGAACCCCACGGCGTAGGGGTCGCACTTCTGCGCCGCCGTCGCCCCGTCGCTCTCCGTCACCGCCATCACCGCCGCCCCGTTGCGCACCAGGTACTCGCACAGCATCTGGTCGTTACAGGAGGCGGCGCAGTGCAGGGGGGTCCTGGGGACGGGGGGGGGGGGGGGGAGAGGGGGAGGGGGGGGGGGGGGTGAGGGAGGGGGGGGGGTGAGGGAGAGAGAGGAGGGGGGGAGGAGGGGAGAGGGGGGAGAGAGGGGGAGGGAGGGAGAGAGGGAGGAGGGGGGGACAGAGGGAGAGAGGAAAAGAGGGTGGGAGATGAGGGAGGAGAGAGGGAAGAGAGGAGGAGTGGAGAGGAAGAGTGGGGAGGGGAGAGGAAGAGGGAGGGAAGGAAAGAGAGAGAGAGGGAAAGAGGGAGAGAGAGATGAATACAGTGAGAGGGAGGAGGAGAGAATATCATAACAATGAGGGGCAGCAGAAGAACCACCCGAATGTTTTTCTGCGATGCAGTCAAATGTATCAGGCCAGGAAAGCATTTTCAAACGAATGGTTTCTTTCATGAGAGAGAGAGAGAGAGAGAGAGAGACTGAGCCGTGTCTTTACCATCCGTGGCTGTCTGGCGCACTGACGTTGGCTCCGATCCGCACTAGAAATTCCACTACAGCATAGTGCCCCCCGCAGATGGCATTGTGAATTGCAGTTATGCCCTCATCATTGGCCTGGCTGGGGTCACTCATCTACACACGCATGTGCACACACACACACACACACACACACACACACACACACACACAGATTAATTTAAACACAGGAAGCTGAAACATTAGCAGTAAGCCCTAAATGTGCATGGCGCCCCGCCCCGTACCCCGTACCCCGTACCCCGTACCTCCTGCACGGCCCTCTGCACCGTCTCCAGCTCCCCCACCAGCGCCCCGTCCAGCAGCAGCACCAGCGGGCTCAGGTGCGCCCTCCTCCCTGAACCCCTCTGCTCCTTGCTCTTCCTCAGGATGGAGTTCACACCCTGGGGGGTGGGGGGGGAGATGGAGGGGGGAGAGAGAGAGAGAGTGGGGGGGTGGGAAGAGGGAGGGAGAGAGAGAGTGAGCGGGAGAGAGGTGAGAGAAACTAAAGAACGGCTTGTAAACTGTGAATCACCTTGTGCTCGGGTGTGTGTAAACTGTGAATGGTGGGTGTGGTCGGCCCCACCCTCTCACCTTGTGCTGAGGTGTGGCAGGAGTGGCAGGCGTGGGGGTGCTGGGGGCGGAGGCTGCGCTGGGCGAGGCGGCCGGGTCCTCCCCGTCGGACGAGCTGCTGCTCTCGCTCGCCGGCTCCCCCTTGCGCCGGATCTCCTTCCTGCGGAACAGCTTGCTGATCACCTGCTTGTACTGGCCCTTGGCCGCCGGCCGCGATTGGTCGACGGAGCCCCGCCTCTTCAGCGCCCTGGGGATCTCCGCCCGCAGGCGGAGCACCTCCTGCCGGTCGGGGGCCACCTCGATTTCGGGGGCCACCACGGGCTGCAGGCGGGTGGGGCTCAGCGGGCGGGGCACGGGGGCCTGGCCGTCCTCTGGGATCGCGTGTTCCCTCCCCGGCTCCATCCTCTCAAGTTCCGCCTCCACGTCCTCAGGAACCAGCACTAAACACACAAACACGCACACACACAGGCACGCACACACACACACACACACACAAACATGCACGCACGCACACAAACAGCACACACACACGCACACACACACACACACACACGCACACACACACACACACACACACACACACACACAAACATGCACGCACGCACACAAACATGCACATACACACACACAAACACACAAGCACATGCACACAGACATGCATGCATATACACACAGACACAGGCATACAAACACATGCAAACACACGCGCACGTACGCAAACACAGACAAACACAGATGAACACCTTAATGAGATTAAAATGGAGGGCACACGTCCAAGGGTAAGGATCGCGGTAAAAATCGCGGTGAGCGCGTTCTCGGTTCCCCGCCGTACCTTCGCCGTAGAACCCCGGCTGCCTGAGCTCCGGCGGGGGCGGCTGGGGCAGGTAGTCTGAGGTCACGAAGGTGGGCTGCCTGTAGGGGGCGCTGCCCTGCTCGGGCCCCCGGGACGGGGGCTGGGGGGCCACGAAGTACTGCGGGTTCTGCAGCCGCATGATGACGGACAGCGGGATGGGGCGTCGCTGCTGCACCCGGGGGCTGGCGGGCGGGATGGAGATCCGGGAGACGATTGGCTGGGGGCCGTAGCTGGGCGAGCCGTGCGGCGAGGAGGGCCTATCGGGGCCCAGGGTCATTCGGACGTTATGCGGGAGGTAGCCGTACTGGCCAGAGCGGGACTGGGGATCCTGGAGGGGGGGTGGGGGTGGGGAAGAGAGTTTGGCGAGAACTGTTACAAGCCTCCATCAGTATAACAGTATGTAGGTATTTGACCAGAACCGCTATAGTTCTGTGAGCGCAGTAACCGTGGAAACAGTGTGCTCCACACACAGGTGAGGACAAGCACACACCTTTCTGGAAGAAGGGGGCGGGGCATCCAGGTTGGACTCTCTCCAGTTGCTGTTTGGCACCGCGGGCCTTAGCCACTCTGTCTCTGAAACGAAAAGGCCAGAGTTAACACTGATAAACAACACTGCACTCTGAAACACCAGGGACCAGAGTTAACACTGATAAACAACACTGCACTCCAGGAAAACACACAGGACGGACAGAGTTAACACTGATAAACAACACTGCACTCTGAAACACCAGGGACCAGAGTTAACACTGATAAACAACACTGCACTCTGAAACACCAGGGACCAGAGTTAACACTGATAAACAACACTGCACTCTGAAACACCAGGGACCAGAGTTAACACTGATAAACAACACTGCACTCTGAAACACCAGGGACCAGAGTTAACACTGATAAACAACACTGCACTCTGAAACACCAGGGACCAAAGTTAACACTGATAAACAACACTGCACGCTGAAACACCAGGGACCAGAATTAACACTCATAAACAACACTGCACTCTGAAACACCAGGGACCAGAGTTAACACTCATAAACAACACTGCAATCTGAAACACCAGGGAGCAGAGTTAACACTGATAAACACTGATAAACAACACTACACTCTGAAACACCAGGGACAAGAGTTAACACACTGAATAAACAACACTGCACTCTGAAACACCAGGGACCAGAGTTAACACTGATAAACAACACTGCACTCTGAAACACCAGGGACCAGAGTTAACACACTGAATAAACAACACTGAAAGACAAATCAGGGACCAAAAAAAAACCAGCTGATACAAACGAGTCTTGTAATTAACTGTTCTAACTGATCAGTGCTGAGTAACAATGAAAACCAGCAGATCGTGTGGCCCTGCTAGACCGGTTCTGGGGACCCTTGTTCTGCAGTAACATGATAATTCAGTGTTCCTCACATCCTTAGACTAGCAGGTGGCAGATCACAGTTTATGAGTAGTCATGCAGGGGTGTGGCGGCAGAGAACCAGTCCACACCACTGCCGCTTTTATGCTGAGAACACGGTGCTGACTGATCTGATTGGTGAGAAGAATCTGTGCTGACCATGCGATTGGCCTGAATAATCTGTGCTGACCATGCGATTGGCCTGGAGAACCTGTGCTGACTATGTGATTGGTCTGAATAATCTGTGCTGACTACCTGATTGGCCTGGAGAATCTGTGCTGACCATCCGACTGGCCTAGAGAGAATCTGTGGCGGTTCACGGTGGACAGACTAGCCGGATTAACATACGGGGCGACGCAAAGCGGGGGGCTCACTGTCGTAGGTGTGATGCGGCTTCTTGTCGTGGGACGCGTCCAGGTCGGTCTCGTTCCACTTGGCGGGAATCTTCGGCCTCTGAGCTCCGTCGTCTGCCCGAGGACCCGAGAGAACACACCGTTTCGCTGTCAATTTTTTTATTATTTCTTAGGGTTCCATACAAGCCGTCACTTGGTGTGCTGAATTGGCTTACCTGCAAATTTCAGGCAAGCACGCACACGCACGCAGGCAGGCAGGCAGGCATGCACACACACAGGCAAACTCAGGCACACACAGTGGAGCTTCGGTGAATTCATGAAGTAAAATTAAACTCAAAATCCCCTCCCCGAAAAATTGCAGGCATTTTAGAAAATCATTGACTAAATTTGAATTCGTTTCCCGATTAGACTGACCCACTGCAGAACTGACCCGCCCAACCCTGGTAGAGAGCCACAACAGTGTTGCCGGTCGTCGTGACTACCAAAGAAAACACAGGCCAGGTGCGACGGCGTTTGAAAACTTCTTCACATCTGCAAGGGGGCTACTGAGCACGCTCACCGCTTTGCTTGAAGGGGAGAAAGTTTCGCGGAAGCGTGCTGGTCCTCGGAGAGCGCTGGCCGGATTCGAACGCCGAGTGGACCGTGGGGGAAGGGAGGTGTGCGACGCGCGGCGACTGGCTGAAGACGGAGCTCACGTGGGGCCTGGGGGAGGGGCTTCGCTGAGCCTTCTGGGAGCCGTTGTAGGCGGTCAGGCGGGAGGGGGACGCCCGCCTCTGGGTGCGTGGCGATTGGTTGGGCGGGGTCAGCCTACCGTAGCTCACGCCGGAGTCCGAGTCGGAGCGATGAGTGGAGGCGATTTGTACTCTTTGGGTTTTGGGGGAGGCCACCGGCTGGGGGGAGTAGAGAGGGGGCTGGGACGCGTAGTTGCCGCTGGGGGCGACGGACTCCAGGGGGCGGTGGCTCGGCTCGGGGACCTGGGCCGCAGTGGTGGAGGGTGCGGAGACGTACCTGCCGCTGCCCCCGTTATTTGGGGACGTGGGAAAGCTGGCAGCCGGGACATTCTGCGACGTCCCTCCAGAGGAGAATGGCTTAGCCTGTGGGAAAGAGAGAGGGAAAACCTGGTCAAATACTCCATATGAGATCAAATACTTCATAACCTTTTACACGTCACTGCAGTTGCGCTTCAGTTTTTTCCAAGCAACCAAGTACATTCTCAACAATCTGCAGGAGCGTTTTTATTAAATTTTACCGCCATTTTACCACAGTATTGCATGTGAGACAGATCTGACTGAATCGAAAGGACAACACCCCATCTGTGACAGGTCTACACATCAGCGACTGAACTTGGCTGAACTGGACTTAAAGACGTGTTCTTTGTGGAGAGTGTCGGGGTTGTGTGAAGAGCTGGAGAGTTTGGGTGTAAAGAGATGCAGAGTTGATGGAAAAACAGATGTACAGGAAGTGTAGAGTGGGTGTAAAGTGATGTAGAGTCTGTGGAGAGTCGGTGTAGATTTGGTGTTGAGCTGGAGTAAAGTTAGCATAGAGCCCGTGTAGAACTGGTGTAGAATTGGTGTACAGTCTGTGTAGAGTTTGTAGAGTCGGTGTAGAGTCGGTGTACCTGTGTTTCAGGCACTTGGCGGCTGGTGCTGCACTCCTCCATTAGGCTGCTGAATTCCCGCGACAGCTCATCCGCCGTGGCCAGAGAGGCGTTCAAATCATCGTCTATCGACCGGACTGCAGGAGAGTACACACAAACACAGACACAGACACAGACACAAACACAAACACAGACACAAACACAGACACAGACACAGACACAAACACAAACACAAACACAGACACAAACACAGACACAGACACACAGGCACACAGATGCAAACACACAGACACACAGACACAGGCACACAGATGCAAACACACAGACACACAGATACAAACACAAACACAAACACAGACACAGACACAGACAACACAGGCACACAGATGCAAACACACAGACACACAGACACAGACACAGACACACAGGCACACAGATACAAACACACAGACAGACACAGGCACACAGACGCAAACACACAGACACAAACACAGACACAGACACACAGGCACAGACACAAAAACACAGACACAGACACACAGACACACAGACACAGACACAAACACACACACACAGACACAAACACGCACACACTCAATTTTAGCTGAGAAACTTCAACAGACACAGAATACTGCCAAGCCGTAATTGTGAATGGACCTCTTGGGGCTAGCCTGTCCCATAGTGCACACTCACACAGCGTACTGCCGTATTTCATCTGCGACTCCATGACCTCCCCCTTCTGTCAGACGATCGCTCGATCCCGTTCAGCGCTGCAGGGTCACAGAAAGGGATCGGGAAGTGACAAATCAGAATAAAACGTGAACAGTTCGGCAGGTTGAATACTCCTTTAAATCATCTCATGCTCTTGTGTAATCTCTGAGGCTTCACTTTATCATACTTGTCCAGACAAATTAGGTGGTAGATCTGTGTGCATGAGAAAGTGTCAAACGTAGACAGATGCACCGAGAGTGACAAAAAAAAAAACTTTCGCAAGAACGACAATCGGCACCGGAGAGAAGAATTTGTGGCATGCATATTGTCTGCATATTCCACATATTCAAGTGTCGGCAGTTGAAATGCATCAAACAGTAAAATAGCTTTACAAAGCACAGTATTTATTAAGCTGTGAAAGGTGTTTTTTTTTTTCTTTTTTTCCCCGAGATAACCTTGGTTGGACACAGATAATGAAAAGGCCTTTGCGCGTGGCATGGCTCCACACACAGACTGCACACGCCTGTTGGGCTGAGGGGTGGAGCCAGATAGCCAGATAGCACCGATTCCTGGCTTTAGACGAAGTGAACCGGTCAAGTCAGGACGAGTGAAAGAAAGCATTTTAACGGGCTGATGCGACAAGCTCCTGCTTGCGAAAAGATTCCTTTCCTGCTTTCGCTGACAGAGCCCCCCCCGCGGCCACCGCGCGATTACATAACGCACCAGCGCCCAAGGGCCGAGCCTCCCGTCGACACGGGTTCAGAAGGCCACCATCGCCGCCCAATCAAACAGCCCCGGGGCGGAGCGGGCCGGCTGTAATTCAGGCCTGAGAGAGAGGTACAGCACTCCGCTGCTCAGCCTTGCAGGAAACGGAGGAAAGGGGAGCACTGGCAGAAATCTGGAGCCGTTCAGCACGAAAATGAGTCACACGTGGGAAGCGCGGTCACGTTAAACCCACAGTGTAGTATAACGGGTAAGGAACCGGTCTTGTAACCTAAAGGTCGCAGGTTCGATTCCCTGGTAGGACACTGCCGTTGTACCCTTGAGCAAGGTACTTAACCTGCGTTGCTTCTGTATATATCCAGCTGTATAAATGGATACAATGTAAATGCTATGTAAAAGTTGTGTAAGTCGCTCTGGATAAAAGCGTCTGCTAAATGCCTGTAATGTTATGGGCTGAAGCAGTGTTGTTTTACAGTGCCATACTGTGCAGTTGCTACACAGTTTTGTGCGGACTCATTCAAGTCAAATTTCAGACACGTTGAAGCAGAACTGGCTCTAGGCATAGACGACAAGGACAAAGAGGGAAAAAACAACAGCAATAAAAATCCATGCATTGCATCTGTGGTTATTGTGGAGAACACAGCCTGCTGCCTGCCACAACCACAACCCCCCCCCCCGCAGCCCTTTAGCCTATCACAGACAGGCACAGCTGGTAAGCACTTAGCTATGAAACCTGCATGCTATGGGGTTATTTAGCTATCACGACAGCCGCTGTAATCGGATTCTTTAGCCTATCACAGACATGCCAGTGTTAATGTGATTCTTCAGCCTATTACGACAGACACTGCAGTGTTAATGTGATTCTTTAGCCTATCACAGACAGACACTGCAGTGTTAATGTGATTATTTAGCCTATCACATACAGACACTGCAGTGTTAATGTGATTCTTTAGCCTATCACAGACAGACACTGCAGTGTTAATGTGATTCTGTAGCCTATCACAGACACTGCAGTGTTAATGTGATTCTTTAGCCTATCACAGACACAGCAGTGTTAATGTGATTCTGTAGCCTATCACAGACACTGCAGTTAATGTTAATGTGATTATTTAGCCTATCACAGACAGACACTGCAGTGTTAATGTGATTCTTCAGCCTATTACAGACAGACACTGCAGTGTTAATGTGATTATTTAGCCTATGACAGACACTGCAGTTAATGTTAATGTGATTCTTTAGCCTATCACAGACAGACACTGCAGTGTTAATGTGATTCCTTTCACAGAAACTTTAGACTGTCGGTTAGACCTGCAACTCACATTCCACAGCTGACCTCTCAGGCCCCTGCTTGGAGCTTATCTCCGTTTGTCAAGAGCACCCTCCGCAGATGCCACTGCGACTGAATCACACAGGTCATTTAGTGGCACTGACTCACACTCACTCTCCCTCTCCCTTTTATTTTTTTTACTCCGTCTCTCCCTCCTTCTCAGACCCACCATCGTTCTAGTATAGACGGTAGCCGCAGAAGTTTAACTTAAAATGGCCGTGCGACTCCGGTGCGCTCCTATCCCTGAGAAAGGCCCTGCGGCCGCTGGCTTTTTGGCTCCAACGGAAGAACTGCGCTGCAGTCGGCCTGCCGTAACAGAACAATGCCAGCGCCAGACTCCGGGACGATTACAACATCAGGACAATAATGACTCCATTCCTCAGCATGTCAGGGTGTGTCCTCGGAATGTTCTGTTTTTTCTGGCTCTCCCTCTCTCTCACTCACACTCACTCACTCTCTTTCTCTCTGAACTCCCCCACGCAATCTAACTCCCATTACATGTACAGTCTCACCCCCCCCTCCTCCCCCCACCACCGCGCCCCTCCTATATGCTGCCCCACCCATCTCTTGTTTCATCACTTTCCAATCTGTGTTTCCACCCTCTTGCCTTTCCCACCCTGAAAATGGAAAAAAAAGAAAGAAAAAAAGAAAAAAAAAAACCCGAAGCCGCTCTGCAGTGGTGATTGTACCGCTCCCTCTCACCGCCGGCCCAGTCTGCATCTAAAGGCTGCGGCTGATAAAAAAAAACTACCTCCTCCTCCTCCTTTCACTGCCGTTTTCTTTTCTTTCTTTTTTTCCCCAAGAATCGCTCCCTGACGCCGTCTTCACAGCATTCCGTCTGAGCTCCGCATCCAACCAGTCGTCCCACGCAGTCGAGCGAGCTCAGCAGCGGCCGAACGAAAAGGCGGCCCGATCGTCAAGGCGAATCCGAACCCAACTGCGCGTCCCCCCGGTAACGGGCACAAGCTTCCCCCCCTTCGTACTGAAGCTGAAAGTCCTCCGAGGCCTCAGGTCCGTTTGTGTTTTCGCTGTGGCTTGGTTCTCGTTGACTCAGCTGGCACGGGTCCCAGGAGCATTCTCTGAGGAACGCGCCGTGACGGAAAAGCACGTTAGCGAGCGCTCAACCGAATAAACAAACAAACACACACAACACCAGCCCAGGTGTGCTGGAGCCTGCGCGGCGCCAAAAAGGGCGCGAGAGTTCGGCCGCCTGTCCGATCGGCGTGGGGAGCGTCCTCGTTGGACTGGGTAGGAACGTGGAGTTCTGTGGCCCAGGCCCGAACACAGTTTTCTGGCGCAGGTCCGAACCCAGGAGTTCTGTGGCGCAGGTCCGAACACAGGAGTCCTGTGGCGCAGGTCCGAACACAGGAGTCCTGTGGCGCGCACAGTCACTGTGTCAGGTTTCGGGGGAAACCGCGGGACTCGGGGTAGGCAGACTGAGGAGGCAGGCAGCGGCCTCTCGGGGGCTGTAGGGAGGAACGGCGTCTCACAGAGGAAGGAAATCCGAAATCCCGAACGCAGCCCGACGTGTAGAAATACTCAACCCTGCAACAAAGGGGACCATCAAAACTGCCACCACTTTCTCCACCTAGATCACCTGCTAGATCTTTCCTCACCAGGTACTCGGCACATACATAAATATTGAGTATGTACACATACAGCTGTGAATGAATCTTCCCCTGCCCACTCTGTGCAATAAAGTTTTTTTTTTTTTTTTATATATGGTGACTTGAGTGAAACACGAGTTTCTCATTGGCTGGTTTTCCCTCCCATGCCGGTGGCTGTGGTTGGCACCGGCGCGTCAGCCTCAGCTGTGATGCAAGTGAAAGCGCTGCAAGGGTGAACACGCCCCATGGCCCATCCCCGAACTCCCACATCTCACACCCCTTGTGCAAACACACCGCAATGACAACTGTCTCAGACCATCCCTTTCATCGCTCACTACCCCCATGCGGCTCACCTGGGTCGTTTCTACACGTCACCGCCACTCTTCCCAAAACGCACCTTCACACTTACACACACACACACCCATGTTCACTTTCATCACTCACTACCCCCATGCGGCTCACCTGGGTCGTTTCTACACGTCACCGCCACTCTTCCCAAAATGTACCTTCACAGTTACACACACACCCACGTTCACTTACACACATGACTCGTCCTCCCGAAAAGTAGCAAAAGTAGCAGTGATCTGGTTGTAATCAATCAATCAATCAATCAATCAAAACTTTACTTTGGAGTCAAGGTCCACATAAAAGACAGAACATAAGTGAGACAGTACCCCAGGCTTATTCTTATACCTTTACTTATCCTTTATGTTCTCAGGAACACCCCCCATTGAGGTTGACACCTTATGGTTCCATGTAACCAAGATGCATTGGCTACACAGTTATAAAGACAGTATCAGAATGATAGGACACATAATCAGGTGATAAGACAGGCTGTGTCCAAACAGGGCACTCCTCAGTCACAGCACTAAAGATCAAACTTTAAAAATCCAAGATACAAATCTGGTGTATCTTTATGATACTGAGGCTACACTGGTCCTGCTGTCAATGTATACAGAATTGCACTGTCTCCAGATAACCCTTCACCTACCTCCCTGCACACCCCACCCACAATAACGCGCTCTAAACTCCCCCATCGTGCATGGCCGGTGTTTCGTCAGTGTGTCACTCAGGAATCTATCGCCTCGTCTCCACCTCCGAGTTCAGCATTCCAGATGGGTCCCGCGCCCAGCTTGTTGACCATCCCCAAAAAGGGGAGTGGAGGGGAAGGGAGGGGAGGGGAGGGGGGGGTAACATGCAAGGACAGTAATTAATATGGGAGTGAGCCAGGGCTCTGTCAACATCAGCCACCGTCAACACTCAAATATTCACTACTTGGAACCCTGGAACGAATGAGACGCACTAATTAGGGCAATTCGCAAAACGCAACAATTTTAATGCGAGTTCCTTATGTTCATTTTTTCTGTTTTTCCAGGCTGAGGGTTTCGCGTCTTTATGCCAGTGAAGATCTGGGCTTGAGCCCGTCCTGTTTGGCGTGTACCGCGAGGGTCGGCCAGAGCGGGAGGCATCGTCAGCGGTTTCAGCCGAAATACCACGACGCGCGCACCAGAGGAAAAAGCCGTCGGTCAGATCTCGGCACATCAGTGGCAAACTGTGACCAGATTACACCGGAGAGCCGCAGACGAATCTGCGGGGCACGTCTAGCCGAAAAACAGCCCAGGCAGTGCCATAGCCTCACTGCAAAAGCTTGGCCAAAGGGGCACGAACCAAACTTTTACTGAGGGAGGACTGCGTGCATGCATGTGCAAGTGTGCGCAGACATATGTGTGTGTGTGTGTGTGTGTGTGCAGGCGCATATGTAAGTGTGTGTGTGTGCGTGTATGTGTGTGTGTGCAGGCGCATATGTACGTGTGTGTGTTTGTGTGTGCGCATATGTATGTGTGTCTGCGCGCGAGTATGTGTGTGTGTGTGCACGTATGTATGTGCGTGCGTGTGTGTATGTATGTGTGTGTGTGTGTTTGTGTGTGCACGTATGTATGAGTGTGTGTGGTCGTGTGCGTGCGCATGTATGAGTGTGTGCATGTGTGTGTGTGCGTGTGCGTGTGCCTGTGCGTGTGTGTATAAAAGTACATCTCACAGTGATGACACCGTGAACAAACTGTACAAGCTACAGCAAGATCGACGAGAGGCAAGTATGCAGCCCAACTGGTTCCTACAAGCAGCTCTGAGCCTTGAGAAGAAGGCCTGCTCAGTCCAAACCCAATGGCAATTACTCAGGCCCTCGTAAATTTCCCATGTCTGCGCGACTTGTTTTTTCAGACCCTAAACACTCACTTTCTCACAGCACCAGTGTTCCCATTTAGCCGCTGGTTAGGCGAACGCAAATAATAGACGAATCACGGAAGCCCTCACGCAAATAAGATAAGGTGCGTTGTCTAAAAAAAACAAAAAAACAATTCAATTGCAAAAGAAAAAAAAAAAAAAAAAGCTGGTAGACCATACTCCATTTCATTTAGTACATGTTCAAACAAAAGTTAGCTGGATGCAAATAGAAAACCAGATGACGTTCAAGTTGAGTCGGCATATCTGCGATACGTTTGCTTTCAAATCAAACAAGGGAACATACCGCAAAATTATCTCCCTATCATCAGTAAAACCTGAATACAAAAAGGTAATCAAACAAAAACTACTTTCACCTTGTCTCACCTTATGATATTCTGAGCCTGAACTGAGAGCCTCCAACCCTAACCCAGGGGTCAGTTACTTTTCTTCTGGTAAATCAGGACCTTGTGCAGGTGGGGCTCAAATTGGAGGCAGCAATTCAACCGCTGACCAAGAACGTAATGTTGACCAGCCAATCGTTAGAACTGTCTCCAGCCAATCAGACTGCAGAACACCCATCTCAAAAACCGCACGGTCCCTTTCCAGATGTGCAAAGGGCCGAGAGGTCGAGGCTGGGAGAAAGTCTGACTGAGTGTGGACATCCCATCATTTTTCACGCAGGGGAAGGAAGTAGAGGAGGAAGACCTTTATATGTATAAAATCATTATAAGGTGCACTAATCCAGAGCAATCTATATAGCACACATTCTTCTCTTGCATGCAGTCCGTTTACATAGCTGAATTCCCACTGAAGCAATTCAGATCAGGTTCCTGACTCAAGAGCATATGTAGGTAGAGCAGCAATGCCCCCACTTAGGATTTAAACCTGCAAACCCAGTTCCCTACCCATTACACTACAGTTTCAGCAGGAAAAGAGCGGGTCTGAAGCCTTATTTAGAGGGGTGAAGAGCTGGGGAGCATTACATTACATTACAGGCATTACGCAGATGCTCCTATCCAGTGCGACTTACACAACGTTTTACACAGCAATTGCATTGCAGCGTTGCAATGGCCTCCCAATGCAATCAAAAAATAAAAAGAAATAATCAGTCAAAGCTTCACAGTGCCTGGTCCCACTGGACCTGCACACACACACAAAGCACAGGGCTTTCCCTGCACTGTCCGCAACAAGAAGACAAGAATGCAAAACATACGTGCAGAATGTGATACCTGCTTCTGAATAACGATGAGAGCATTCACGTCACACTGGTCACGCAAATACAGTATGTGCTTTACTTGCTTTCATTGGCATACTTAGAACTGCCTCAATATCAAAGTTAATTTATCTCTACAAAAACAAGACTCTCGAGTGACACTCATATTTTCATTATTTGTGACCACAAATAAGGCACGTACGTACATGCTGCACATCGATTGTGCCTGTCCCCGTTGAACGGCTGGAGACCTGCGTTTTAGTCTGTATGTTTTTTTTTTTTTTTGCACACACGTGTTGAGGCTTCACAATTATGGACGCTTGCACGTTCATTTCTTTAATAATCGCGCTGGTCGTGCTGGTTCTGAAGAACACGATCTTACGACGGAATGGGCCTGTTAAAAAAACTGATTTTTCTTATTTGACCTGGCATTCGCTTTCACACCTGAGTCATCTCATTTCATACCTATTCTATTTCATACGCCGTCTGACTGCGTCACTGGTGCCTCCTCTCAAAAAGGCAACTATATTGTCAAAGTTCCACTAGCCATTTCGGTAATGCTGGAAACCATTGCTGCTAGCTACATTTCATGTAAATCAAGAGTAGACTAACCAAATAAGGAACTTACAAAAGAATGGGCCGGTATAAGCGACATCACTGCGGTCACAAAGAAGATGTTGATTTTAAATAATGAATGTATTTTGTTTTTGGAGTAAGGTTGTCGTGTGCAAAATAAATAAATAAATAAATAAATACATTTAAAGATAAAAAATAACGTTACACACTTAGCCTGTTGTTTGAGTATTCCTTCAGGGGGAAAAAATAGTCATTGACACGGTATGCCTAGATACACACCAATCATAGACTCCAATGCACGGTCCTGAAAACCCAGGCAATTTCTCCATTAGTGCAGGATCCTGCAGTTTATCATTAGGTCGACATTTCCATGAAGTTAAAAAATACAGGCAGAGTGTAACTCTTCGAGGCATGAAAATCAATACTGACTTTGACATTTTGATTTATGTTGATTCTGCTATTCAACAGGAAATCTAGGTCACAGTTACTTTTACATTCATACAGTCGAACGTTGCAGGCTACAGTTGAGTAGCCTACAGTTGCAGTTGGGTTAATTCGCAGCATTTGCAGAGACAATGTGCCTCATTCACAAAACTTTTCTTAAATTATTACTTTTGCTCTTAAAAATGTTCCTACAAAAAAAACTTTACGACAATAACAATACGAGATTCATGACACAACTTTGTTTTTGTGCATATCCTAGGTGTACGAAATGATGAATGCTGGCTGTTCATAAATTTTATGCGCAATCATATTCATGTGATTTGCATAAGGAAGGAGCCATGAACAAATACAGATAAGAAAAAAAAGAAAAAAAGATGAATGCCAAAATGTTCTAGGAAACGTTCTTACACGCAGTTCAGAACAAATGTGATCGTACACGTTTCGTGAATGAGGCAATGTTATGCCACTCGGTCAAAGTTAAAGAGATATCAAGTAAGGACTAATGCAGAAGGTTTACCAGCCCAGTTGTGTTTAAGAAGTCAGACCCAAAAGGGGGGGTCTGGTTTAACATCATCTCGTTTCTCTTTTTGCGACCATGGGACAGTGCATTGGTCTCTATGTTCCATTAACACACAAATTATCAAAGTTTTATTCCCATGGCTATACAGTTCGATGCACGGTCCACATCCGCAACTTAAAACAATGCACACAAACAGTCCAAAGTTCCGAACTACAAGCCAGACGCAGCGATAGAACTCTCTGTGTTGTTGTATCCACTCCTCTCAGCACTGCCACTTGGATTTTGTGAGCTACAGAAACATCTGATTCCCATTAGAAAAGTCTCCCCAGCCTTCTCCTCGCTTACAGTTCAGACTCATTGTTCGAGATCTAAAACCGTACAGTAAAACAATCGAACAGATTTTAAAAAGTTTTGAAGGCTATTAAGACAAGAATCCTTACATTCGCATAGTCCGTTTCAGCATCACAATTGCGGGCTTTGATTACCAGTTTGCATTATGATAAAAAAATAATCCAATCTTTCCAATGTGACGTGCAACTACTTAGCAGCGTATTGCGCACACGGCTAGCCAGTTTACACAAAGAAAAAAAAAACGACTTTAACCTCGGTTCGTTTACTTACCCCGATCGGACCCTTGTTCCTACAGAAAGTCAACACAACCGCAAACTTTGTAAAATAATATCGCAAATCTCTTTCTCGAGGTCTACCCGGACCTATGCTACTTGTTGCTCTCTTCCACTGACTCAGTGTGAATCAGTGCGTCTGGCTGATTGCAGGATGGCGTAGCGATCTAGCTCTCACGGCATGCAGTCCAGCCCACTGTCCTGCGCCGCTGTAACTTGAGCCAGGTGTTCACGAAGCACAGCTGGGGCAGGTGTGCAACCCGCCCCCATCCGCGCTCGGGACTTTGACACCTTTGTACGCTCTTTTTTATTTCGCGATTTTTTAAATTCCCCAACCCGTGTAGTATAATACCTCACTAACAAACGCACCAAACGTGGTCATTGTACATTTTATGTGGATACTTTTGATTATAACATTCAAGGCATCCATATAAAATATATGAAGACAGATCAGCATATGTAGATTGCACCACTGAATAAACATATTGGGCAAATGGAAGCTGGGGAAACAAAATAATATATTAGTCGTCACAGTAAAGAAATACAAAAGGTTCCCGATAAAATATATGACGTAGGTATTAGTCAATCAATCGCAAGAGTGCTTCATGAATATTAATAAAACGTCATTTCGGTTGTAACTTCCGCTTCGTGCCGCCCCTTTCATTGAGGTGTTTCCGCCAAGATGGTCGTCGGAGCCTTTCCCATCGCTAAACTGCTGTATCTGGGGGTTCGGCAAATGAGTAAACCTGTGGCTAACCGAATTAAGGCAGGTGCTCGGAGAAGCGAGTTCTTCAAGAATTACGTATGTCTACCTCCGGCACAGCGTAAGTAACCATGGCGTGTTAAAATGACCCACGTTACAGCTGCTCCTTCGGACATACTCGGGTAGAGGAGAGGGTGGAATCGTATTTTTTTTGTAGAGAAGAGGAGGAACCAATCTAGCTTCAGCTCAGCCTTGTGTAACCAATCCGTTGTATGGGCTTGGTTTTGAATCGATGGTATTCGTAGTTTACTTTAATTGACAAGGGGACAGACCAGCTAAAATGTAAATTGAATTCATTGGGCGGGTTCTTGCGTTGAAAATTTAACCAATGGGATTCGAGAAGGGAAGCAATGCAGGCAGTAACCGTGTGTCATTGAGGGTTTTGTAAACTTGAAAGTACAAAGGTTTTCTTACTGTATGTCGGGATCTTTGGGTTGCTGGCTAGTACTGCAGTTGCTCAGTTTGTTTTCTTAACTGTCACTCTATTCAGATCAAAAAAGACATAACGATAGTTCGGCCTTTAGTGAGCGGTATGTGTGGTTTTCCAGCAGGAGTCTTATATTAGACTAGCTCAGTTAAATGTAAAGTAAAAGGTTTCGTCTCGCAGGTGTTACCTTGCTAGCTAGTTGCGTGAGATAAGGTTTATGAACTAGCTGCCATATACATCTCATCATTCCGAGGAGAATTGCTAGTCATAATCTCAAAGCTATCCAAGATAATATTTGCTCCGGTGTTTGGATGTCTTGAAACGTCTAGGCCAGTTCAGCCTCAAATCCTTGATGTGCTTCTGGAAATAATTTAATGCTCAGAAATTATCATACAAATACCAAGAATCACTGCACCTCCTCTCCTTCTCTTGGCAAATTAAATTTACAAATGACCGTGCTGTTACTTTAACAACACCAGAATCGCCAAAATACAGCATCAGTTAAGATCTCTGTACACTAAGCAGTTGAATTTGAATTTATATCAATTTTATCATTTCAACAGTCGCATCCTACCACGGCATAAGACCATAAAGGGCCACGATCAGCTCAGTGCATTCTTGTAACTGGATAGGGACAGGAACGTGAAGTAAGAATGCACAAAAGTGTTGACTTTGAAGAAATGTGAACTTTTCAACTAAAGTAACTGGCTTAATTCTAAATCCAGACGTGAGGCCCTTACGATTCTGGTGTTGTTAAAGTAACAGCACGGTCATTTGTAAATTTAATTTGTAAATTTAATTTGCCAAGAGAAGGAGAGGAGGTGCAGTGAGTCTTGGTATTTGTATGATAATTTCTGAGCATTAAGTTATTTCCAGAAGCACATCAAGGATTTGAGGTAACAATAGCCTGTGTTTGGCTTTCCTAATGCTGAACATTTTGCATGGGTTTTCTTGCTGTACCTGTGCTAAATGAAAAACAAAATCTCTTAACCCACTTGCTTACTAATAAACCCGATTCTGTTTTGCCCTTGCACCTACTATGGCTCCTAACCTAACTTTATGCTGTAAGACTATGTAGGCTACTGCTACTATTATTGGTTGTGACTTGACATACACACTGTTCCTTGCCTAAACCTGTATCTTTGCACTTATGAATATAGCTCTGGATAAGAGTGCCTGCTAATTGTATCAAGGTAAAATGTAAATGTGTGTGCTTAGTTATGAAGACATTAAAGTTGTGTGCCAGGAAGATTTTAAAATGAAAGCCACAGCAGACCTTGTTCAGATACTTTATTTATTTATACTTTAACCCTTTAGACACCAGTTAGTTCCTGCAGATTGCTGAAGCTTGTATGAAGAAACATCGTTTTCACTTTTATTCAGAGCAAAATTCTGGTAATAGGCTATGTTGAGTTGTAAACTGTGAGGTGATGTGATAAAACTTGAGTGTTTTCAAATTCTACGGGCCATCTAAAGCGTTATTTCAAATACGTGTTTGCCCCTGGTCTGCGCTGCAGCAATGTAAATCTACACATGCACAGAGTGGGCTACAGTGGTTGAATGTGTGGACAGAGAAGCAGCTTCTCCCACTTTTTTTTCCCCCCCGACATTCCCACGCAGTGTACCACTGGATCGAAATGCGCACCAAGATGCGGATAATGGGCTTCCGCGGGGCGGGCATTAAGCCGCTGAACGAGGATGCGGCAGCCGAGCTGGGGGCGGAGCTTCTGGGCGAGGCCATCATCTTCACGGTGGGCGGAGCTTGCATGATCCTGGAGTACAGCCGTCAGGCCGCGAACTCCAGGCGGAAGGAGGAGGAGCTCAACCAGAGCATCACCGACCTGCAGACCCAGCTGGCTGAGCTGAGCCTGGTGACCGAGACTCTGGACACGCAGCTGAGGGAGGTGAACAGGCTGCTGTATTCGCTGCCTGCTCCCGCCCAGAAATAGAGGCTGCGCCCCCTGCTGGGCGGGAAGGGAATGGACCGGGTTTGGTCCGTGGAGGGAGGGTGTGCCCCTGCTAGAGTACTGCCCCACACACACACACACATACACACACACACACAGCCCCCCTGCCCACCGTGCTGGGCATTGCTGAATGGAAGCTGAACTACAGGGGATGGCAGTGTTGTGAGCACTGTGTTAGAGCCACTGTTTGTCTGCTAAGATAATTATGAATAATATATTTGGTTGATGCAAGTGTAACTTGATGGAATTGTGTGCTACTGCAAGCAGAGAGCTTGCTAAGGCAACCCGACAGGCCCCCAAAAAGCAGAAATGGAAATGCATTGTTTAGAAGTATGCGTCTCACGTTTCATTACAGTACAATGCAGTGTTTATAAGGTGAAGCTGATGCACTTGTGATTTTTTGTATAATAATACTCTACATTCAGGACAGTAAAAGGGAAGAATTTTTATTCTGCTTCTTCCAGTAGATTTGGTCTGTTTCTCTTTAAGAGTGATTAATAAAGTCTGTCAGGTTTTTGTGGTTTGTGCCCCTGTGTAACCCCCATCCCACAAAATGGCACCAACTGGACCTTAAATCCTGCAAAAAAGCAAAACATTTGATTGTGTTGGCAGGATCCGCAACACATATCAGAAAATCCAGTTTCTGCTCTTGCTGCCCGAGAGCAAATGCTTGGGTTTCTCCATTGCTTGATGTACTGAGTGCATTCAATACATGACATGTTGGTTTCTTGAATATATTGGATAGCAATTGCATGAAGAACATGTCAATGGACTCTTGTAAAATAAAATGTCATTTTCTACATGGCTATTAGTGATTTGATTTGCACCTTGATAAATGGATTGGTAGCACTTGATTAATCCCCATGGGGAAATCTGTTTGTTGCAGCACCATATAAATAACAGAACAATGCAAGAACTTGACAAGATAAAGATGATAAAAACCATAAACAAAAACCCTAAACCCCATGTGTAAAGAGCAACAGTGCAGCATAAATGAACTGGACTTGCAACTATGAGGTTGCAGGTTTGGTTTCAGGTGGGAAACTGCATCAGCAACATGCATAAAGGGGAATTTCACTTTATAACACTTCTGGGGTCATTTTCACACCTACCCAGGCTTTTGTGTGCACCCCAGACAGTTTTTAGGTTGCTTGCTTCAATATTTAGATATTTAGATATACCCGTGTAAGCAAACCCCCCCGTCCCCGTCCCCCCCCGTCCCCCATCCAATAGAAGCCCATTCAACATCAAACTCCACGTTAGACTCATTGTAAACACACGTCCCTGCTTCTCATGACTGATATTGTCCTCCTAATGAATGTGTCGCCCTTCATTTTTCGATTAGCTATTTCATTATAAATGTCTTTAGAAACAAAGACCTATTTTTTTAGCGCAAGACCACATAGTAGTTTCCCATCCCTGATCGTGAATGGTTCTCGCACTGAACATTGCTAGCACTTCATTCTTTCCACCAGGGGGCGCTAAAATATTCGCGTTCTCATTTTGGAAAAAATAATGTTTACTGGTACGGCGGACCAACTGTCAGGTTGGGGTCTCAAATTTAAGTCCTTATGGGACTGCGGTGTCTGCTGGCTTTTAGTGTGTTTCTGCATATAACTGCTGAATATAAGTTATAAACTTCATTTTACATTTAAAGAAAAGGCCCACATGCCTTATTTCTAAGGTCCAAACTGCCTGCCAATTGCCAATTGAAAGGAAAACCCACAGACACGATGGGCTAACGGGAACAGATTGAGGTCCCCGCTATGCATGCTTGTCATTTTTACACAGTGCCACTTGGCCCATACTTTCAAAGCTTGCCCGTCGGCTGTTCATAATGACCGCAGCCATCAACAATACAAAGTGAATTCTGCTTCAATAAAACAGTGCACACAAAAATAACCATAAGGCTCAGAGGGATTTTTCATAAAACGGTTCATTTGTCAGAAATTGATGAACATAAAATAAATATAATCCACAACAACTGTTCTTTTGTCTTTTGTCAAAAGAAAACAAGTTCATTCATAACCAGAGGCGCAATTTCCAATGTACATGACAGGCAGTGAATGAGATGAGATTGTAAAATAAAAAAGAAAGGAAGATGGAAATTAAGATGATGAATGAGAGCGAGAAAGAGAGACGGTGAGTATTTGATTTTGCTAAGCATCACATCACTTTCTACCATCGGTTTTAGTTTGTGAGTCACATGACCGTGTGCTCGAGACTTAATCCGGCTCTTTTCTCCGGTCTTCCTGCAGCCGTAGCTCTTCCATGTTTTCCACCAGAGCAGGTGTAGGCACAGCTGTCGCCTGCGCGCACCTGTTCTCTGAAGTTTCCGGAACCTTCTCCTGCCCTGGAGACGTGGGAGGGGACGGAGCTGCTTTGTCCTGGTAACAGGGCAGTGGACGGGAGGGGAGAAAACAAAAAGCTGTGATTTATCCAAATAAAAATTAAATAAATAACACAAGTGCATGTGCACCAGAACAGATGTAGCATTAAGTTTGACTGGGGTGAATGTCAGTGGAAAGAAGTGTTATTTTTGCCCATTTTGCATCCCACAAACCACCTCAACCCCTCCAACGAACCACAGTTTTGGAATCGGAAATCAGAAATTCTCGTGATGGTGATGTTATATTACCATGCAGAGCTGTGAGAGATTCAGTTGCCAGAAGACACCTACAGATGTCAAGTACCTTCTCAAGAGGGGATCTTGGGGTGTGTGAATTTAAGTTTCCCCCGCTTCTGTCCACTGGTCCCGGGGTCCAGAACCCCGGTTCTGTCTGAGTGGCCCGGTGTGAAATCCGGGAACTCCCCTTCCCATCAACCCAGGGAGGGGAGCGGTCCTCAGCCTGATCTGTTTCCTCACCACGGGGAAAAACAAAGGCGTCCTCTTCTGAGCCTGTTCAGAAACAAACACAGGTTTTCTGTATAGGATGATAGGACATGGAAGCAAATTCATAAGTCTACCTACTGTTTGTAAAGGAGATATCTCAGTGTGCATGCACTGGGTCGGTAACCATGGTAACTCACTCGAGCTGTTTATCTTGGGCCTGGTGTCAGGGTTGGGGGTGCAAGGACAGGAACCCCCAGAAACACTGAACCTCTTTTTGCACTCTAGCCCAACTTTGTCCTTACAGTGTTTGTGACAGTTTATCCCACAGTCTAAGAGTGAGAGAGACAGAGAGATTATGCTGGATGAAGAACTTCAGCAAACGTCAACACACAATGAATCATAATTTCCAGAGAGCTTTATTTAGCAGTCAGTGTGTGTGACCACCTTGCACTAAGCACCAAATGGCTCTATTAATGGTAATTCATTTGCATCTTTACTACTTTACCATTACACTAATTGTACGAATAATGTTTGACCTATGCTTCATTGGTTCAAATGCATCATTAGTTTGCATGTGAAAGAATTTTCCATTTCAAATCGCCATACCATCCTATGAAAAGCGCATTTAGCTGTCAGTATCATGAAGTGCTAGATATAGCAGCCAGTCGGCTGTCATTCACTCTAATCTACATAGACTAGCTAACTGCGCTACGTTAATATTTATAAACTTAATACTGCACCCAAAAAATGCTTAGCTAATGTAACGTGTTGCAACTAAAATATTCGCCAGACGCGTTTTATCCGCATAATCAACCTAAATTACTGGTTTTGTGAATAACCTGTTGCTATGGTTACTTAAACGCATAGTGCCCTCTGCTCTGGGAAGTGGCAGATTAGATCGAGGTGACTCTGATACGTGATAGTAGAACTATTGTCAATTGTTCGAGAAAAAAGTATTTGCTTGTGTCTTAAAAGCAAAGAAGGTAATGTCAGCGGTTTTCCTTGTCAGTCAAAATAATGCAAGGCAGACAATACATCACAACTATAAATAATCTGTGGCAGCTAACATACATGTAACTTGTTGCAACGAAGATATTCGCCCGAAAGCGGTTTTCCCCCAATAGCAGTTTCGTAAATCAACCGTTATATAACCTGTTGCTGTGATCACGTTTTTAGAAGCAGCCAGACTGCATGCTCGGAATCGTATGCTCATTTTAAACAAGCGTGCCAAATTAAAGTTAATGTCAGGCAACGTTATGCCTTCAAAGAGCTCTGCTATTTACTCGTTATCTTCAGCAAATGCCCATATTACAGCTACAAAATTAATTGCTCATTAAGCGTACGGTTAAGTATGTCTGACAGTTTAGAAACGCATGTTGTAAGTTAGAAGTTGGTGTGGCACAGCTGCAGACGGTGCGTCTTACCTCTGCACCGATAACCCTGTTTAATGACCCCCCACAGCTGTAAGAGAGCAGACAGAGAGGGGTGTGGATGAGTGAGGGAAAGCGCAAACATACAGCTCGCACACTGGAGGCCATATTGGAACCGTACTGTACTGTACACTCTCAAGAATATATCTATTTTTACTTTTATTGTGGTTTTGTGTTTTAGGTACTGTGTATGTATTCATGTTTATTGATTTAAAAATAGGTAATCCCTTGATTGTCTTAATGTAGAAATTTTGTTTATAATTTTTTAAAACTATTTTTGTCTTGGGTTATTTTTCTTTATGGATTTTTAACTTTTAAAGGAATGTGTTTTAGTTGTTTTGGAAATTTAAAACCAATAAAGACAACAGCTGTACACTCACAAAGCCTCCACAGGTGTTGCAGAAAGTGGGCCTCTTGTAGGTGACCTCGTGGAAGTTGTGCAGGAAGTTGAGGCCCAGCTTGGCGCAGATTGACATCCCCCTCATGAAGTAGGAGGTGATCTCTTCCCGGCTGATCTCCCCCTCCCTTTTAAAGAGAGGGTAAGAGAGTCAGATCGACAACCATATATGGAGAAAACCATTTATCATCTTCGCACATCTCCTGACTCTATCCACATCCAATTTCTATCCTATTGTCAGGCAGTCACACCCAGTCTTTACTGCCAGAGTACTGTTGCCATGAAAGAGGAATAACAAGGCCTGAGAATGCTTTATATGTTGCTCTTTGCCCTCATTGTACTACGAAAGCTTACCCAAGCTAAAATGAAAGGCTGTGCGCTCAATTCCAAGCTGGATTAGCTTGAACAAGTGCCTAACCTGAATTGCTTCAGTAAATAGCCAGCTGTACAAATGGATTGTATGCAAACCTTTATTCTGTGCAAGTCTCCCTGGATATGAGTATTAAATGCTGAGATTTAAAGTAATAAATGAAAATTGACTTTTCTCTGAAACTTCCTGTTCAGTTTACTGAAGCTACTGTCTCCCATGATGCATCTTTCTCTTTATTGCCCTCAACATTGGAAAAGCCTTGCATTGCCGTATGGAAAAATGCTCATGCTATGCTTTGCCATATCAGAGATCATTGGTTAATTTCCTGTCTGTATGTTTGTCTGTCTGTATCTCTGTCCATTTTTCTCTCTCTCACCTGTCACTCTCATGCTTGCAAAAAGAAAAGGGGAAGTTGGAGGCAATGTTCTCAAAGTCCTCTAAGGAAATATATCCATCCTGGTTCAAGTCATAGTTCTTCATTATGGACTGGAGGGGAGACACGCAACCAAGTGAGCACATTAGTGAGCTACACCAGAACACAGTTTCTCCACCATTCATCAGTACCGAATGCACTATTTAACCCTTTAAGGTGTAACATCACAAATATGTGATTAGAATGTTTTTAACTGAACATTCTAATGCTGTGGTAACAATCACTACAGGCAAGTGAAAGCCATGGAGTTCTAGAACACTGACTTGAAAAAAACATTCTAAAAAACCAACTCTTCAAAGGGTTAAAGAATGAACCATAGCACTGGCCAGTGCTAGGGCCAATTGCATCTCAATTGAGTCAATTCAGAAATTTCATTTTAAATTAGTATACATTACAACTAGTATACATTACTACTAATAATCAGTATACAATAATTGAAAAATCCCCAATGTACTTATTGGGCATTTCCCAATGAATGAACAGAACTTCAATCAATATTCCAGACTGACTGAATTGAAATGGAATTGACTGAGCGATACAACGATGTATTCTTCATAAAGCACGTTCCCATGCTCTGGTCATAAAAGCAGAGTGTCACAGGTTTTGCTGTTTGACACTGCAAGGCTCCTTTTGTACTCACGTCCACCATCAATTTGACGTGTGTGGAGATGGTTTCGGGGTCGAGCCTGGGCGTGACCCCTGACCCCCACTCTCCCACCACAGGGGGTTTCACTGGGGTGGTGGGCTGCAAATTCAGAGAGATAAAGTACAAGCTTCTGTACTATCATATGTAATATGAAACACCATACCTGTTTCCTTGGTGTTCAATGAATTATTATTGTTATTATTTTTCACATATTGGTGACATCCACAGCACCGACAACTGAGCAGACATGGGTCAAATAATTATCTCAAATACTTAAACTGTATGAACACCTTCCTGCTGATATACAATGTATATTTTAACCAATATTCAGAAAAATAATTTTCATACATTTCATAAGTTTCTGTTATAAACAAGTTTTGGTGAAATATTCTCAAGGATCTGTGGGAGTGTTTTCAGCTGCTACCAGCATTAAAGGAATTTTAGATATGCAAAACGAATTATTTAGATCTACATGCAAGAGGAAATGGATGCCCAAATATAGGTAAGGGTTACCCCAATTTACTGTGAGTTTGCACACTTTGCACACCTGGATTTTGGGGTACTTTGGCTCCTTGGCATAGGAGAGGTCGTAAATCTCATCCTCCGTGTAGTACAGGTCCAAAGACAGCTGGGGAGTGGGGGCACAGGTCAAAGGTCACACAGATGGCATACAGACATTGCAGCAAAATTCTCAGTGTTAAAATCAACTCTATGCAGGGACCATGCACATAAAAAAGTCTATAAAACTTTAAATTTACTCTACAGGAGTCTGAACAGCAAGCATAACTGAAGACACACAGCCCATGATGCATTGCAATCACCCTTCATTCACAGAGTGAACATTACACGGAGCGATACACAGATCCTGTTTCACAGAGAACATTTACAAATAATTCCCCATTTCCCCTCCCCCACTCCACTCCCCCCCCCCCCCTTCCCTCACGGTCAGCAGGTGCAGCAGATCCTTATTGGCCTGGAAGGGGGGCGTGCAGTCGTGGACGGCCAGCAGGTCGGCGATGTTGCTGTACAGGTGCTGCAGCTTCCCCAGGTTGATCTTGTCGTCCTCCAGGTAGTCTGGCAGGGCCTCGTTCAGGGAGATCAGGTCCTTGAGGTGCACCCCCAGGATGGGCACCTTGAACCCTGAGCACTCCCTGTACACCTGCCGGTACGCCCTGTAGTTACCGCGAGAGGACAGCAGCTCCGTCAGCTCGCTCAGCGTCTGTGGGGGTGGAGGGAGGGTGGAGTGGGGGGGCAAACCGGTTTAGACCACTAGGACACAAAGAAATGAGAAGAATGAGGCGAGCACACCCAAGAGAGCAGCGCTGTTCACTCCTTGTCCAGGGATCTCAAACTCCAGTCCTGGAGGGCCACACTCTCCGCAGGGTTTCCACATGTCATGCATTGGCTATAGTCACCATGCACCTTGTTTCCAAGGCTGGAACTGGCTGCACTATAACTTGTGAGGTCACAGTGATTAGAATGTTCTTAACTGAACGTTCTAATGCTGATGTAAGAATCACTACTGGCCCTCCGGGACTGCTGTTTGAGATTCCTGCCAGTGAACAGGGAGTGCTGGTTTTCACCGTTGCCGAATGCTTTTGATTGGTCATTTGAAAACAGCTGGTTGCACAGCTAACGCTGCAGGCCTAGCCCATTGAGCGTGAACTGGCTGCTGAATGCAAGCCACACCCTGCGGCGCTCAGGAAGCAACAGTAAACACATCACTGTGCATGAACAATGGATACTATTCAAGATCAAGTTTCCTAATGGGATCAAAGCCACGACTCACCTATACCCGGAGGCAATAAAAACACCATATTCAAATAAAAGCATTTACAAGCTCATTTGTGATTCGTAGCCTTTGATGAAAAAAAGACCACAGCAGCAACGACAACGGCAACAAGCCTCTACTAAGCAATCATTGGTTACACTCCTTACATGACTCACCTCTTCCGAATTAACCATGGCTCCCCTGACCCCCTTCAGATGCCCTTTCTCTCTTTCTCTCTTTGGAGAAAGGCAGCATGCATTGGGCGAGAGGCAGGAATACAACCTGGACAGTTCACCAGTCCATTGCAGGGCATAGACACCATTTCATTCACACACTCATACCTAAGGGCAATTTAGACTCTCCAATTCACCAAACCTGCATGTCTTTCAACTGTGGGAGGAAACCGGAGTACCCAGAGGAAACCCACGCGGACGCGGGGAGAACATGCAAGCTCCACACAGAAAGGCCCAGATCAGGATTTGTACCTTTTTGCTGTGCGGCAACAGTGCTCTGAATAATGTTACAGGTATAGCTATGTTACCTGTCTAGCGGCACTTCCTTTTATCATGATAAAAAATAGCTGTTTCTCAGGTTAACCCGACACTTACTGATTGTGAGTGGGCCTCTGTACCTTTTTGGTGATACCGCATTTTTGTTTTGCCGAGAGCACAAGGACCGTGAGCGGGTTTGGATTAGCGTGTCTGCAAAGTGGGTTTGATGTAGTGTAATGTGATGTAAATTAATGTACAGGCAGACCGCACAGGTGAACAGGTTTGACGGGGGGCAACTGCAGGTCAGTAGCACATGGCAGACCGGGTATGGCTCAGTTACACTCGGCTGAGTATTACAGGAGTGGTACATGATCCTGCAGAAACTAAAACAACCTGCTTGTGCCATCTAATCCTGGATGGCAGTTGGACACAGCACAGAGAACAATACGCTTTTGCCTTTTTGATGATGAGCCATCTTGTTCTTGTTCTAGCAGGAATGTACACTAGAATGCTTCCAGCGTTACTTCTCTTCCCTTTCTGGTTTAGCACAAGCTGAAAGGATAAGCCGGAATCTGAGATTGGTATTTTACATTGGTGACTGACCTTGGTGCCTGACCTTGGTGACGCACCTTGGTGCCTGACCTTGGTATCTGACCTTTGCGACTGACCTTGGTGACATCCTGAGGCAGCAGGCTGGCTGTGTCTTTGAGTCGGGAGATGCAACTGTGGCAGAGACCCCCTATCACAGCCATGAGAGTGTTGAAGTTCTGCAGAGAACGCAGCTTCTAATAAGAGAGACATAAAAGGAGAGACAGAGACAGACAGAATGAGAGACAGAATGAGAGAGAGTGTGAGACATGGGGGTACAAGAGCTGCTTGTTATTTAATCCCAACGATGTGGAAAGTGTGTCAGGAAGGACAAACATACTTTATCCTTCCCATGCATGCATGTGCATGTGCCTGTATGTGTGTTTGCTTGGTGTGTACGTGTGTGTGCGTTGTGTGTATGTGTTGTATGTGTGAGTCTGTATGTTGCGTCCATGCATGCATGCATGTATGTGACTGTGTGTGTGCATGTGTCTGCGTGTGCGTGTGTGCATGTATGCGCATGCGTGTGTGTCTGTGTATGTGCATGTATGTGTGTGTGGTGTGTGTGTGTGTCTGTGTGTGTGTGTGTATGTGTGTGCGTGTGTGTGTGTGTGTGTTTATGTGTGTGTGTGTTTGTGTATGCGTGTCTGTGTCTGTATGTGTGTGTGTGTTTATGTGTGTGTGTGTGTGTGTGTGTGTGTGTGTGTGTGCGTGTGTGTGTATATGTGTGTGCGTGTGTGTGTTTGTGTGTGTGTGTGTCTGTGTGTGTGTGTTTGTGTATGCGTTTCTGTGTGTGTGTGTGTGTGTGTGTGTGTGTGGTGTGTGTGTGTTTATGTGTGTGTGTGTGTGTATGTGTGTGCATGTGTGTGTATGTGTGCGTGTGTTTATGTGTGTTTGTGTGTGTGTGTATGTGTGTGCGTGTGTGTATGCGTGCGTGCGTATGCGTGCACGCGTGAGTGTGTTACCTGCGCCACATGGATGAACTTGGTGAAGACCTGGGCCCTCTGCTGGGCCGTGTGTCTGCTGAGGATCATGAGCTGCACCCACTGAGACACGCCGTTACACAGCATGACCGAGCGCTCCAGGGCCGGGTTATCCCTCACCGAGCCCCGCACCACGTAGCTGTGGAAGTCCAGGTACTGCAGAGCCCGACACACAGAGAGATCAGCGCTCGCTAACCGTAACCAGCGCTCACTAACGCTAGCCAGCGCTCGCTAACGCTAGCCAGCGCTCGCTAACCCTAACCAGCGCTCGCTGACGCTAGCCAGCGCTCGCTAACCCTAGCCAGCGCTCGCTAACCCTAGCCAGCGCTCGCTAACGCTAGCCAGCGCTCGCTAACCCTAGCCAGCGCTCGCTAACCCTAACCAGCGCTCGCTAACGCTAGCCAGCGCTCTTTAACCCTAGCCAGCTCTCGCTAACCATAGCCTGCGCTCGCTAACCCTAACCAGCGCTCGCTAACGCTAGCCAGCACTCACTAACCCTAGCCAGCGCTCGCTAGCCCTAACCAGTGCTAATGCTATGCCTGTGGACAGGGGCGATGTGTGGGCGAGGGGGGTTAGGACAATTACAAGGGCCCTGACTGACTGACATGGGCCTTCAAAACAATATTAGAACATGGGATTTCCTGGGGTGGGCAGGGCCTAATGTGAGTTTTTTTTTCATGGGGCCTTAAATCCCTGGTGGTACCCCTGCCCGTGGATTTTGGTGTGGGGACAGTCATGTTATGAGCACCTTGTGATTGGTTGAACAGGCCTATCTGTTTTCAGCACACCTGTCTATCACTGAGTAAGCGTAACTGTTAAGTGTCCCAGGGAGGGGCTCACATTGGACCCCAGCGCCCCAGAAAATTTGGTGTTCTAATATTTTTTGAGTTTTGACGGCCTCCTTGGAATCGTCCTAACTCTGCCCAACCCCCCCTTACGGCGCCCCTGGTCCCAGGGCTAGGGTCACCTACACAATCCATCTGTGAACTTTTCGTTATATGATAGAAACTCAGCAATGAGAACCCATAGTGTATGTGAGTGGTCTGGAACTTTACAATGCACTTATTTTATATGCTGAGCAGGTTACTTTACTCTCAGGCCTTTTTTTTTCTTTTTTTTTTTTTTTTTTTTTACCAGATTCGTATTTTACATCATTAATAATAACGGATAATCACACCACAACCGCGTTATCTCATACATTCGCTTTACATGGATACACAATTGCGTTTGCGATTACCTGGTTCATTCCAAGCATTATAATAAACAATATTTAATTATCCCTGGTTCATACGCATTTCTGTTAACCGATTGGTCCGTTACTCCTCCCGAAGATTCTTTTGCATTTTACTTCATATGTTGGTGGAGTTGGTGGAGGTGAACTCCAACTGTGGGCGGTTCCCCACTTTTTGCACAGCCTCAAAAAAGGTGATGGGAGGGCGATACGTGGCGCGTGGTTTTAAATGAAAAAGAGACGTGAACTCAAGAACCCGGTTTGGGGGACGAAACAAGCAGTTTGAGTGTTTACTTTAAAGTCGCATTTACGGGTCCATTTAGGTTAAACGGCGCATGATAGGGGGTGGTTTCTCGGTGATGCTGTCTTTTACGTCTCGTTACCAGTCGGGCGCTTGTTTCTCTTTTCATTGCGCATGCAGCACCGACTCAACTCAGTAATGGTCGTCCTCTTCCCCCTTCGACTGCACTCATTCAGCGATTTTCCTACCGTCGTTTGTCCTCTTTCACCAACCAATTAATTCAAAATAACGTCAGCCAAAAAACGACATTGCGTCCCACGACTGGGCTGGAAAGCGTGTGATCTGTGCAGGAACGCCGGTAAGGGGAGGGGGCGGGGCTTTGCTGTTGAATACAAATTATTTTTTATTGTGTTCTGTTTATTTTTAACGATGTACTTCATCCGCATTGTCGTACAAAGTGCATTCACATGAACGCGTGTTCTTTTAGACGCTGTATGAAAAAAATAGTCATGCTAAACCGGTTTATCATGGGCAAGTGACCATAAATGCATTACCATCTAAATCCCTGTGGGGTCAGTATAGGCCTTGGATTGTTACAGTAACCTAACTTCTAGCACATTTGGTGATCAATTGTGATCCTTATATAGGCAATTAGTTGATCTAACACATCAGTTAAAGAAGGGACTGTCAAACACACAAAATGTGTGACTGTCAACAGTATCCTGATACACTGCACACTGACAGAGTCCATTTATTTTGCACAGTTTGCACTGGGTTCATACCAACACAAAAAAACAATACATTTAGCATTGCATAGATTTTTTGTTGTTGTTGTTGTAGCTAGTCAGTAGTATTTATTGCGATGGGACAGTTACACTCACTGAGACTCTGCAGAAGATTTTGAACTCCAGGTAGCTGAGGTGTTGGGCCATCTGGTCCGGCTCCATGTGGTCGAAGAGGAGGGACACCTTCCTCTTCTTCACAGTGGGGGAGGGAACTTGCAGGGGGATCGGTGGGTGGTTGCTGGAGAGTCTGATGAAGCAGGGGTTATTGAAGGAATGTGAGGAACAGAGAGGTCAGGTCAGGCGCCAGAGACGTGGTCAAAAATCAGTTTGATCAAGTGCTTGGAAGATTATTACAGTTCATTTTTAGATCTCACATCATGTATTCTTGTGTTCTACATGGGCTGAACAGCCTGCTCTCAGGTGGAATTATATTTGTTTCTCTGTGTGTCACCTGCAGGTAGAAGGTGCCACACCTGTCACTATCCACCCCCATCTTTAACTTAGAGATGTCACTCATCGCCTGGCCACTCCCTCCGAGTTTTCCTCGCAGGTAGGCGTCACTCACAGGTAAGAGGTGTCGGTCGTCAGGCAGTGTGGCTCCTCCCCTTCTGTGCCCACCAGGCTCCAGAGGTGTGCCATTTCCTGCTCCAGCAGGGGGTCTGCCTCAAAGGCTGCTGGGAACTTGTTCACCCAATGCCTGGATAGGGAACAGTGGAGAGGGTTGCCAGGGTGATGATGCCTCGCCTTCAGCCAGTGAATGGTGTGTGAAACGATCTCTTGAATTTATGAATGAATGAATGAAAAATGACTGAAAAATGACTGATTATATATGTGGTCAGAGGCTACAGAAGTTAATTAGAAGTTAATATATGTAAGGTTTGAAAAATCTGAATGCTTTATAGGTATGGATACTAATGGTATGGATACTAAACAAAATATTTTACTAAAATAAAACATAGAGTAACTTGATGGATTTTTTTTTCTTTTCAAGGAACTGGTTTTTCTTTTTAAATTGTGAGTAATCTGCGGGAGGTTCTTTTAGCATCTAAAGGGTGAGTATTAGGGCCAGGTGTGGCTGGCGGCTCAGTTAGAGGAGTGGAGAGGGAGGTGCTCTTACCTGAGGAGGTGACAGATCTGCGTCCGCCGCTGCTCCCTCATCTCCTCGGGACTCTCCTCGTAGGTAAGGAAGTCAAGGAGGGACGGCGCGCTTCAAGGTGATCGTCGCGACGCTGTCACGCGCGTGTGTGTGTGTACGCGCCGCACACACACGGTCACCTGAGACTCTGTTTACCCACCACACACCGAACGTGCCAGACGCCAAGGCAGCCCTGTCAGGCAGTACTGCGGGTCCTTTACATTCCACCTCTCTCAATGCACAGAACGAATCGCAATTTAGTTCACTGATTACATTTAGCCTCAGAGAGAGCAGTGGCCATTTTTTAAAATTTTGAATTGACTAAGTTCATTTCCTGAATTGATAAAAATTAAAATGGAATTTACCCCCTTCCCTCCCAAAAAAGCTGAATATGACTAATAATTGTATCCATATATGACATGAATTACTGTGGTTTAATATATGACTGAACCAGTGTTGGTGTTTTCCCTATTATTGAAATGGTACCTATTTAAAAACATTACCATGATACAGCAGTGTTAAACAGTGTTGGGAGGTGAAGCTTAGAGAAGGTCTGGCTGGGCTCAGCTCCTTGATTGGACCCTTTTGCAGTGCTAAACAGTGTTGGTGGGTGAGGGGGGGAGGGAGTGGGAGAAGGATATAGAGAGAGCAGCTTGTGGGCAAAGGTGTGGGAGGAAACCACCCAGCTGTGCATCATCAGCGTCATGTGGACCAGCTGCGCCCCCCTGCCCAGCTTCCCCTCTGAGTCTGAAACACAGCACAGGCCAGAACCACACAAACTAAGCACAGCCCAGAACCTCACAAACTCAGCACAGCCCAGAACCACACAAACTAAGCACAGCCCAGAACCTCACAAACTCAGCACAGCCCAGAACCTCACAAACTCAGCACAGCCCAGAATCAAACAAACTAAGCACAGCCCAGAACTAAGCACAGCCCAGAATCAAACAAACTAAACACAGGCCAGAGCCACACAAACTGAGCAGAGCCCAGAACCTCACAAACTCAGCATAGCCCAGAACCACACAAACTCAGCACAGCCCAGAACCACACAAACGACACAAACTAAGCACAGGCGAGAATCAAACAAACTAAACACAGCCCAGAGCCACACAAACTGAGCACAGGCCAGAACCACACAAACTAAGCACAGCCCGGAACTCAGCACAGCCCAGAACCACACAAACTAAGCACAGCCCGGAACTCAGCACAGCCCAGAACCACACAAACTAAGCACAGTCCGGAATCACACAAACTAAACACAGCCCAGAACCACACAAACGACACAAACTAAGCACAGGCCAGAATCAAACAAACTAAACACAGGCCAGAGCCACACAAACTGAGCACAGCCCAGAACCTCACAAACTCAGCACAGCCCAGAATCAAACAAATTAAGCACAGGCCAGAACCACACAAACTAAACACAGTCTGGAATCACACAAACTCAGCACAGCCCAGAACCACACAAACTTAGCACAGCACAGAACCACACAAACTTAGCACAGCCCAGAACCACACAAACTAAGCACAGCCCAGAACCACACAAACTCAGCACAGCCCAGAACCACACAAACTAAGCACAGGCCAGAACCACACAAACTCAGCACAGCCCAGAACCACACAAACTAAGCACAGCCCAGAACCACACAAACTAAAGACAGCCTGGTCTCTGACACTCACACACTCTCTCACACACACACACACACACACACACACCCCTCTCTCTCACCAAAGCTGTGCAGACAGCGCTGTATGAGCTCCTCCAGGGAGAGGCCATGGGACGGGGGGGTGGGACGGGGGCCTTGCAGGGCCTGGTTGATCTCCTGGGGGGTGGGACAGGTCATCCTCCTGTGTGCTGCCCGCTGGGACCCTGCCACGGTCAGGCTGCCCTGCCTGGACTTCCTGAGAGAGAGAGGGACACGCACGCACGCACGAACGCGCACGCGCACACACGCACGTCAATATGTCATATAAAATGATTTTATTATTGCAGTGTTTATGTCATGTCAGACTGCTGAAGTCTAATTGCGTGTAGCCTTGGCTAGCACTTGGATTGGTGATCTGGGCAAACTTTTTTTTTTCTGGGAGTGGTGTTTGTGGGCCTGTAGGGGGCGCTTATCCCTCTGACCCAAGTAGAAATCCAATGAACCAGTGCAGTGATGGGGGATCCTGTGCAGTAGAAGCTTAAATATTAAACCTTTTTTTTGTTGTTGTTAGCTTTCCCAACTTGGTTATATAATAATGTGTTACTGTGCACAGGTGTGTGTATCTGTGTGTGCTCTTCTTCGTATTCGTTTGTTCATCTTGGCTGTGTCCGAATTGCCGCCCGTCCATACTATTGTAAATGCTTGTTGAGAACACTGGGTGGGAAAGTTAAGTAGGTGTAATTTTCTCTCATTTTTTTCACATACTGTTTGTCACATGCTCAACAGTATGCACTAAACGGTACACAGTGGAACACTAAACAGTACAGAGGACGCAGTAGATAGAGCTCTGGTCCGGGCAGAGTTTCCTGTGTGAGGCCTCCCTTTTGTGTGTTTCCTGTTTCCTGTGTGTGTGCGTGTGTGTGTGTGTGTTTGTTCAAGCGGTTATCAGTTATAATGTTAGGGTGTGACAAACTTTGATGGCTTCTTCCACACCTACTGGTACTAGAGATTAAGCGCATGGCAGAATGCTACTCTTAGCACCTGCACTCTGACAGTTGCATCGATCAGCATTTCAGCAATATCTCTAAGTTCTGCAAGGGACACCATTTCTCATTGGTGCCATTAGCAGGAAGCTGAAATGTGGTGGAGAGTTCTTAGAATGACAAGCCTCTGCAAGCCAAGACTTCCCTATTCTCTGAACTTAACTGTCTTTTTTTAAACATTGATCTTCTGCGTTTCTTTGTGTGCTTGTCTCTCTCTCTGTGTCTGTTTGCCAGTCGCAATTCTCTTCCCATTTGCAAAACTCCAAAAAATTTCACAAGTAAAAATACCCATCACAAGACACTAGCTTAACATTAGGTAACATTAGTGCTCTTACAATCAACATACTAAACTAATTGAACAACTACTTGTTTGATTAGTCAACTCTGCAACAACTTTGCGTTGCGTTGGGTTGCGTAGATTTCTGGATTTATGAGCGAGGTCTCCAGACTGCAGTAAAGCTGGCCAGAGTCGGCTTCTGGATCTGGCCCCTGCGTACATCTCTGACCTCAGTGACTGTGACAGAGCTGTGGAGTAGAGGCAGCGTACGTGTGTGTGTGTGTGTGTGTGACCCCAGCCCCAGTGACAGAGCTGTGGAGGAGAGGCAGCGTACGTGTGTGTGTGTGTGTGTGTGTGTGTGTGTGACTGCAGCCGCAGAGACAGAGCGGTGGAGCAGAGGCATCGTACGTGTGTGTGTGCATGTGTGACCCCAGCCCCAGTGACAGAGCTGTGGAGGAGAGGCAGCGTTCGTGTGTGTGTGTGTGTGTGTGTGTGTGACCCCAGCCCCAGTGACAGAGCTGTGGAGGAGAGGCAGCGTACGTGTGTGTGTGTGTGTGTGTGTGTGTGCGTGTGTGACCCCAGCCCCAGTGACAGAGCTGTGTAGGAGAGGCATCGTACGTGTGTGTGCGTGTGTGTGTGTGACCCCAGCCCCAGTGACAGAGCTGTGGAGGAGAGGCATCGGGGGGGGATTTCTGTGTTGGCTGTAGCGTACGTTTGACTGCTGAAGCCCGTGTAAATACTGGCAGTGTGACGCGTTTGAGGAGTCACCTGCGAGCTTTCGTTTGTTCCCCATCGTGAGCAGGCTGTCTTACAAACGGCCAATACCGGGGACCGGAAGACTGGCCCCAATTAATATACATACTACTTTAACTTACTGGGGGCTTGCGTCGCAGAGCAAGGTTACTGACTCAGCTGGATAAGTGCACTGAGTTAAACCTAGAATGGCTCTTTTTATTTCAGTCCATCTTCCAGATTTTGGAGGGTTCTGGGTATATCTGGGTGCAGTTATCCAGCTTTGTGAAACGGGGAGGGGGCGGGGGGGACGTAGGAGGAAAAAGTGAACTTCTGACGGCCTTCCAGCCTGAGCATGGTAATAAGAGCATGTGCCCGGCGATCGGGATGAGGTGTAATGCGCTGTAATGCATCGTAATGTAATGTAGTAAACCCTGTTGGGGTTTCCATGCTCCGTGCTCTCTCTAGGCACTGCATTACATTACGGGTGTTTGGCAGACGCTGTTATCCGGAGCGACGTAAATCAAAGTGTACAACCGTAACCAGGGACAAGTGTGCTGATTACCCCTGAGGGAAGTACAGTTCCGAGAGCAGGGCGCGACCGCGTTGTTTAACTTGGACCCTGTGGGTTAATCTGATCAACACAAACAAAAGCAGCAGCAAAGCAGCCTATGCAAATAATACAAGCAATGATTAACTGCGTGCGCCATCTCTTACTGTTAGCATGTCCGTGCCCTGTCTGCTCTGTCAACCTGTATCGGCACTCTATTTCTGTGCCCCCCCCCTCCCCCTTCTCCCCCTTCTCCCCCCCCCCCCATCCCCCCAGGTGGGGTTACTCAGCTCTGGCCACTCCTCTGTGTTTATTGCGCGCACTCTGTCTCTGCACCCCCCCCCCCCTTCCCCCACGCCCCCCAGGTGGGGTTACACAGCCGCGGCTGCTCTGGCCACTCCTCTGTGTTTACACCCTCTGTCTCTGCACCCCCCCCCTTCCCCCACGCCCCCCAGGTGGGTTACTCAGCTCTGGCCCCTCCTCTGTGTTTGTTGGTGCAGCTCTGTGGCTCTGGTTCTGAACGCAGGGAGCTCTGCAGTCTCTTGGCAGCCTCTAACCTGCCTGACTGCACCCGTCTCTTCTTGCCCCATTACGCTTTCCTTTGTACTCAAAATACTGGGAACAGGGCGTGTACGTCGCTGCACATACTGTACGGACACACATGTACACGCACATACACTCGTACGCGCACTTCCACATGCCCGCGCGCACATGCATACACACTGCAGGCCGCGGCACAGTATCTTAGTTTGTTCTCTTTTTTAAGTAATGATTAGGCTGGCGACCGTGACTATGCTAGGGTGTGTGTATATGCATTGTGCATGTGTGTTTGAGTATCTCTGTGCAGCCTTACAGGAAAGAGAACATTTCGCAGTCTTTGTAAACTGTTGGTCCATTATTTTCCTTGTATGCAACACACATGCACGCGCACACACACACACACACACACACACACCAACACACTCGAACACAGACACTCACGCAAATAATCACAAACACACACGTACTCACTCGCACACACGTACACGCACGCGCACACACACACACTTTCAGCTTGCCTGATTAATATGTGTTGACATTTTTTGTGGTCTTTCTCCCACTGTTCTATAGGGTAGCTAACCGTGGAATGACTGTGTGGAGATCTCACTTGCTAAAACACACCAGTGCCAGCTTCTTGCTGGCTAAAAACCAAACTCTCTTTGGCTTACGTAAACAAGAGCACTTTACCCTCAGCCGTGGAGATGAAGCTGGGCATATTTGGACACGATTATCGATGTGTTCAGAGTGCTGTGTTCAGTGGCAGCTGTTCACTTATCGAACGTGTTAAATGCAGCGTGTTATTTTTTTCATGTCGTTTTGTGACCCAGATCGACCCCCCTTCCCCCCCCCATCCCATTTAAGTGGCTGCCCCATTTCGGAATTTCAATAAATGAAAAGCCAAATGGCCCGTCTGGGTCTCTCTATCGGTCCATCTTGCAAAGGCTCGATTTGCATCATTTACCCTGTCCACCCTAACACCCGCATGAACTCGTTTCCTAGGAATCTGATAAGGCCTTGCAGATTATACGCACAACAGTGTATCCGAACAGTAAAGAGAGAGGTGAGTGTGTCAACAGATGAACCCTTTCTGACACCTCAGTTCTGCCTGCCACCTGCTTTCTCCACACACACACTTGTCCTTTGTCAGAGATCATCTTAAAATGCACAGATGTGTGTATATTAATAGCAATATTACAGTTACAAGCATGCCACAAACACATCTGGCCATAAAATGGCATTCTCAATGTGTCATAAGAATGTTCGCAAAGCTGTTTTCCTTCACATAAAAAAAAAAAAACAATCCTCTTAAAGAACCATAGAATACCATAGAATGTGTAATGCTGTGAATATGCTCTTAAATCCCTTGCCTGCATACCCGGGTGTGCTTGTACATGTTTAATATACAGGCATGTCTGTGTAAGACAACTAATTACTACCTCGCCTGGCAAACACGTTTTCAGTCATTTAAAAGAAAAAAGGTTTTTCGTTTATGATCCAATGCTCGTCATACTTTAACACCCTCCCCTCCCCATGAGTAGGACATCTTTGTGGAACCTACAGAGCTCTATGAAGTCTCGTGTTCCCTGTTCAGACTGGATTATGTCAGCTGCCATTTCACCCTTTACATTCTGTCCATGGATAATTTGGGGTGTAGCGTGCGTGCAGTGCCCCCCCCCCCCTCAAAAAAAAAAAAAAAAACAGAAACTCAGTCTTACCCTGTCTGACCCCCATCCCAGTACACTACAAGTCTGGATAGGACATCCCAGGGAACGCAGGACGCATTTAACAGGTCCAACATGTTTTACCTGAGGATGGGTTTGGGTGCAGAGTGCAAATGCAAATTGGGGAGGGGGGGGGGTGGTTTGGGGGTGAAATTAGACTCTTTAAAATTTAGTTCATTCTGTTTCTACACAGGTTACCCATAATATTAAACCTGAGGGTAATATAAAATTTATAGAAAATGAAACTCTGTAAGAGGAACTCTTACCACAACAAATTATTCAGAAAAGCGTAATGAGGAATTGAGGATGGTGCAGTGGATTGTGGTCCCTTCTGGGAAAGATGTGCTGGCAAGCACCATGTAGACAAACAGCTCAGTTAACCCTTTAATGCCTGAGATCGGAAACACGTGATTAGAATGTTCTTAACTGAACATTCTAGTGCTGATGTAACAAGCACTACTGACGTGATATTCTGGAACACTGATTTAGAATTTTTAAGAAAGCTTGCTGAGAAACCTTCTCTTGGAAGGGTTAAAGGTCAGTGCCACTGCAATGCACTTCTCCGGGGCAAGCAAATGACAAAATAAATAAAATAAAAATAGGGAACACACTATGGCAGAGAGGGCCACTCCCACCCAAAGGCGTTTGCGTTTGTGTGCAGACAGAGAAGCGTGCGTGCATGCGCTGGCGCTGACTCTCCGCGTCTCTGCCTCCACCGTAACGGGATGCAGAAGCCATAGTTTCCTCCTGAAACGCGGCACGTGAAGAGAGAACCACCAGGACACCCTGCGTTACGCTTTGCAGCTTACTGGACTGAGCAAGCACACGCGCACACGCACGCACGCACGCACACACACACATACACACGCGCACACACACACGCACACATACACACATACACACACACACGCGTACACACACGCACGCACACACACATACACACACACACGCGTACACACACGCACACACACACACACGCGCACACACGCACGCACGCACACACACACACACACGTGTGCACACGCACGCACACACACACGCACGCACGCACACACATACATACATACACACACACACGCACACGCACACGCACGCACACACACACACACACACACACGTGCGCACACACACACACACACACACACACGCACGCACACACACACACACATACACACACACACGCACACACACACACACGCGCACACGCGCGCGCACACATACACACACACACACAAAGCACACACACGCACACACACGCGCACACACGCACGCGCACACACACACACACACACGCTCACACACACACACGCACACACACTCACACACACACACGCTCACACTCTCACACGCAAACGTTTACACACGGACTCGCACATAAACACATATACACGCAAATGTGTCTGCGTTCACACGCTGTCACACACACTTGTTTATACGCCTGTCCTTGCACGCAAACGTTTACATTTTACGCACTCACACTCACACACACACACATACACACACACACTCGCACTTATGCATGTCTCTGACACACTCACAAATGTACACAAATGTGTATACTCCCAAACACACACTGTAGACACAACCTGTGCACGTTAGCCTGTTTCCTCCCTACCTCTTGGTCTTGCGGTTCATGGCAAGGCTCCAGTCATCCACGCAAACTCCTTATCCTCTTCCTCCTCTTCCTCCTCTCGTCTCACTGGGGCATTGAAGGGGAACCCAGTATCCTACAGCTTCGCACCCTGCTCCGGATGTCTGGGACTGGACCCCTTCACTGAGAGTCGGGGATCAGGGGGACAAAGATATCCACACTCTTCCTCAGCTGCCAGTAAACTGGAGAGAACTGTGCCTCCCCAGCACACAAAAACAGAGAAGAAGACTCGGGCAGCGACGGACACAGCAACTGCGCGGTCATGCGGAGAGGAGAGATGTGGTGTGTGTGACAGCTTGTGTGTACGTATATGTGTAAAAAACAAACAGACAGACGCATGCATCAAAGCAGTCACCCGACCTCGGACTGTCTCCAATAGAGGAACTGGCTCCGTGAGATAGGGGAACTGTGTGTGTGTGTGTGTGTGTGTGTGTGTGTGTGTGTGTTTGTGTTTGTTTGTGTGTGCGCGCGCGCATGTGTGAGAGAGAGAGACACAGAAATAGGGTGCGAATAAGGACAGGAGTGCAGAGTTATGTGTGAGAAACGCTGTACTGGTTAGCAGTGTGTCTGTACTTGAGTGAAGCTGAGGGATTCATCAGTTGCTTGTCACCAGTACTAATGAGGGTGTGGAGTGAGAGAGAGATGTGGGGGGGGGGGGGGTTACTGATTTTTAAAGATTATGTCAGTGCAATTTAGTGAAAAATGAATGGTGCTCATTTCTCATGGTTTCTCCCTCTGTAGAGCATACCTCTCTTCCCCTGCCCCTCTCTTTCACACGCTGTCTCTCTTCCCTCTCTCACTCTCACTTTCTCTCTCTCTTCCTCTCATCACACAGTTAGGTAGTGTCTGTGGATTTTTTACTCCCAGAGCACGCAGCTGGCCAGTGGAACTCAAAGACACCCTTGTTCCTCCACGGCCCTGTAGTGAGTGTGTGTGTGTGTGTGTGTGCGTGTGAGCATGTGTGTGTTTGTGCTTGTGTGTCCTTGCATGTACGTGTGCTGTGTATGTGCGTACACCTGGTGGATCCATGGGTGTGAGGAAAGAGTCCCCACTTTTCATTCAGCATGGTGATTAGTAATCGTATTTCAAGTGAACATAGCGAGCGAACTCAGCATAGCGAACAAATGTGGCGAGTTCCGGTGATGTCATGTCGTCAGTACTCTCCCGGTACCCTGGCTGAATACTCGCTCATTTCAGACTGAAATCAGCCAACTGCGTTTTCCTGAGGTTTCTGATTACATCATCGACTGCTCAGAGACCGGCAGAAATGATCGATCACGATCAGCGATTGTTGCGCAGAGGTGATCGATCCGTGTACAGAACACCTGTACTGATCACCTGTGTGCAGGGCCTGTTTATTGTTTAAAGGCACTGGCAATGACAGCGCGTGCGGTGATAATGCCCTCACCCATAGACAGGTGGCAGTCCTGATTGCGCCGTGTACGTGCAGCTTGCCTCCCTCCTCGTGTTTGATTGGCCCTCCCTGTGGAGCGTGTGCTGCTGTAGGACCATGTGACCAGAGAGAGAGAGAGAGAGAGACAGGGAGCACTGGCGCTAGCCTAATGTCTTGTCTCATAGTCATTTCTTGGTGAATAGTCCTGCATTCTGACCCTTTATCACAAAATGAATGATGATGATTATGCAAATAGACAATGCAGTAGGATTTCTCTATTATCAGTTCCATTTGTGTAAATTTAATATTCTTGCCAAAATAATTAATATAATAATTTAGAGTAGAGTACTTACTGTATCTCATCCTTCACCAAAAAGGGGGGGGGGGGGATGCATTTTCTTTGGCTGAAGATGAAGCCGATCTGACTTCCTACTGAACCACGCCAAGGAATTAAAATGAACTAGCAAGTCAAATAAAATGTATTTCAGTGCACACAGCCATATTCAGCTTGGCTTTCCAATTTCGTACCAGATCGCATCACTGAAAAGTTCACTTCAAAGTTCAAAAATTCATTTTTTAACAGCTAAACTGAGAAAATCCCGTGGGCCTATGTGATAAGTGATTATAGTTCTGAAAGACTATAATCTAGACTTTTCTTCAGAGCGCTGATTGAAAGGTGTCTCCAACAATATACTAAACAATAGTCCAAATGTTTTACTCTGTTTATAGAAGACGAAGTCAAAAATGTACTTGGGGAAATTGACCGACTGTATGCTCTCAATTAAGCATGTATTGATTATCATCCAATTAAGGTTGTAATTGTTAGGGAACATTAACTTCTGTCAGGTCGGCCAAGTTTGTCTCTGCATGATGCAAACATACAAACAAAAAAAACATTAATTGTTTTATCAAGCTCTCGTATAATATAGCTAAAAACGCTAAAAAACCTGTCAAATATCACATCTCAGATTTCCTGTGTCTGTAAATGAGGTATATTGCATATGTATGCGTGTGTGCATGCGTGTGTGTATGCGTGCATGCTTGGGGGTGGGGGAGGGAGATATGGGCTGGTAATTTGTTGATCTGCATTTTTGTCATTGCAGAGAGCCTTCAATCTATCTGACTTGCATAAGAAATGCCAGCCTCTCTTGTTGTAGCAACTGTGAAAGTAAACATCTAATTTCTTGGCATATCAGTACAAACGTCCATATTTATTGTTTATTTGTTGAATGCTTCTCAAATCACTGTTTTGCCCACAACATTTATGCTTCTAGGTGAATCTACTAGTAGACATTTCCATCTAGTGGTGGGGAATGGGAACTGCAGATCTGATGAATTTGTGGTATTGGGACGGGAGAGCTAAACAACAGAACTCCAATTCCCAGCATACCTTTCAGTAGTGGGAGCTAGGTTGAACTCTCCCCTCCCCTCCCCATCCCATCTCCAGACAGAAACTTCAGTGAGCATGCTCAGAACTTGCCTGTCAGCCCTGCCGAGCACATCCCCCCACCCCCCCCCCCCCAAAAAAAAGCTGCTAGCGCTCGCAGTGCTGCCCGGACATGGTTGCCAGGGGCGATGGGAGCGAGGGGGATAGAACTGGAGTGAGGGACGATGACACTTAGATGGAGATTGCGGAGGTGAGGTGATGCATTCGTCTGTTTATTACGTGCGTGTGTTTGCTGGCCGGCTGGCTGGCGTTCGGTCACTGTGAGCCTCTGGCCTGTGTCGTGCCTGGATCTGTGTCTGCTGTAAAGGGGTGTGTCATTCCTGCAGAGTCTGGCCTTTTCCTCCTGAGCTGAGCTGAGCGCTGCTCCAGTTGTGCTGATTAATGTAGGGGGATGTGAGAGAGTGAATTGGTCAGAGCCTTTCATGTTTTTTCTCATTTATGATTGGTTTTTGCTGTAGTTTTTGTGCATGCAGATATATTGTCATGGGGCAGCAAAGTATATGCGCACATGCACACGTACACATGCATGCACTCATGCGCACACGCGCATTCTAAAATTGGAAAAACCAAAGCATGTGACATAATTGATGCACGCTCACCCAATTACTGGGAAAGCAAAATGGAAAGCAAAATGTGTTGTTTGCAACATACTTGTGTGCAAATAATTAATTTGGCAAAGCAAGACGCGCGATACCTTTCCACAAAATCCAATGTTTGCTGTATGTAGGTTTTTCAGTGGTAGTGACTGGTGTTAAATGGACATGCACAGTAAAAAGTGTCTTCATCCGGAAGACACCGTTTTACAGCTAAGCAGGCCTGGAAATGGCGGCTTACGTTAAAAAAAAAAAATCCTCTTCATCTTCTGCAAGGCTTCCGAAGAAAGGGAAACCACCCCACACACTGGCCATTTCACTGACTCTCAGAAACACACAGATATTATGTTTAGACTTGGATGAAAAGATAAGAGAATGTACCTGGATAGGGGCTGCATGGATTAGATTGCCTGAGAAAGCTCTTGTTTAGTAGAATGTGTAACGCCTTTTGGCTCAAATGATAGAATTGGAGGAGGCCTTTTTTCTAAATAATGACATTACTATTAATAAACGAACAAAAAAAAAAAAAATTTTGAAATTGGAAAAACGGCAGTTGGCAGGTGATTTGTGAGCCTCTTAATTCGCTGGAACGCTCCACAGAAAGATTGTTCACTGTGTTCTCAGCACGGTGTTCCAGCGAAGGACACGGACGTTCCTTTTATCAGGCTTTACTGCCGCAAGTTATAAATTGGATTCGCTGAAACTTGCAGCTGAGTGCATGTTATGGAATTTATGAGTGACAAGCGGTATTTATTACAATGGGTTTAACACTGTATGATTGCTGTGAACCTCTTATATGTCGGTCATCAGACTCTCATTTGAAAATGTAGCCCCTCAGGTGAAGAATTTCTAAGAGACCACGTTTTTAGGTTTAATAGCTCACGAGTGCTGGTTGTTCAGGCTCGTCTGTGTTTTTAGGTGACTGCAGTACTACAGAGAAGCAGGTATTCATTTAACCACAGCTTCCATAATGGGCCACAATAAACGGAACTCACAAATCTTCTGAAAATGTGTTGAAATCAACCTTCAAGTCTTGTAGGTGATAGTTAATAAGTAATAAGATGTTTTACAGGCTGTCTTAAGATCTTTCTCTACCCTGAGTTCAACATTGCACATTTGAACATCAGTGTTGTAAACAATTTAAAATCCACAGATTGACAGAAGTCACAAGATGGTGTGTAAACCGTAGATAACTTCTCCTTTCAAAATGCACATTTGAAAGTCGAGGGAAGTCAACTATAAACACAAGTGTTCCATAAGCAGTTATTGAACGCTCAAAGGTCACGTGTGATTTTTAATAGACACGTCTTATTTGATTGAGAGATCATTTCCGTGGGAGAGCGCAGATGTTAAATCAGCAGTCCTGACAGAACCGTCAGGGGCTTTCCATTTGCTTTCCTTTTATAGACCCCCCAGTCAAGGAGGGGGTGGGGCCTGTCAGCCGGGAGGGGCGTGGCCAGGTGCCGGTGGGAGTGGTGTGAATCCCCGACAAGGTGTTTAGCCCCTCCCCCTTTTCTCGGCCGGCCGTCCGGCCAGCTGGGGAGGGGAGCGGTTGCTGTCACTCTGGCACGGACCGCACACCGCTCACACGGCTGTCCACCAGCTCACCCGCACACACAGGCACTGAGAGAGAGAGAGCGGGGGGGTTAACGAGAGAGGGAGAGTGAGAGAAAGAGAAACGGAGGAGAGTGGGGGGAGAGAAGGAGAGAGGGAGAAGAGAAGAGGAGTATTTTTCTAATTTCTCCTGAGGAACTGCAGATAACCTTTTTTCGTGAGGAAGGATGGCAGAAGGTGGAGAGGGAGAGGAGGAGATTCAGTTCTTGCGGACGGTGAGTGAGCGCTGCTTTGGTGTCTGTCCCCTCCTCACGGCTGAGCTGACCTGTATGGTTACTGGGGTGTGTGTGGGGGGGGGGGGGCAGGGGGGGGTACATGTGGTTTTAGGACATGGAAGAAGGGCTCTTATAGTGGCTCGTGAATGTGGTTTTAAACAGGGAAGACAGGCTCCTATAGTGGCTAGTGGATGTGGTTTTAAACAGGGAAGACGGGCTCCTATAGTGGCTAGTGGAACTGGGGGGCCTCTCCTCTCCTTAATTTGCTCAGCGCTCAGTCTGGTTGCCGTCTCCGCTACCTGCCTGGTTCTCCTCAGGATACCGTATCCCCCTCTTGGCAGCGGCGCTGAAGGCTGAGGAGCGGCCCCAGCCGTCCCCTCCTGCGCGACTCCTGGGTATTTTTAAACGCTGAATTCCCCCACCGCGCTGGCCTACATATCGGGTGTCTCCGTTTCTCTCCGCCTTTAGTGCACTTTGTGCAGCCGCTGGAACCCGCGCGTTGGTGCTGGGAGGGGGGGGGGGAGGGGCGGTTTTTTGGGGGGTTTTCTGCCGCCGTGCCCCTTCTGCTTTTAGATGTGTATTTCAGTGTGTGTGTGTGTGTGTGTGTGTGTGTGTGTGTGCCAGTGTGTGCTGACCTGTATGATTATCCGCGGGTCGGCTGTGCCTGAACAGAGGCCTGCTCCTGCAATGGATGGGGTGGCTCTCCCTCAGTTCCTTATTTGACTCTGACGGATGACTGACTGTGCAGGATGGTCCTGTGACTTGTGAGGCCAGGTGTTCTACCTTTTGCCTGTGCGTGGGGGGAGAGGGGAGGGGGGGGGTAGCAGGGGCAGGGGGGTTCGGCTTCTTGAACCTCCCTCCCCTTCCCCGACTGAGGTAGCCCAGCGGTGTGTGTGTGCGTGTGCAGGTGTGTGTGTGCATTTTTGCGTGTGTGTGTGTGTACGTGTGCCTGCTTGTGTGTGTGTGCATGTGTGCGTGTGTGTGTGCAGAGAGGGAGGGAGAAGGGGAGAAGGGGAGATGGGGAGAAGGGGCCGGTGCATCTGTTAGCATCGTTATCTATTAATACCCTTGGAAGGAGGGCCTGTCAAGAGGCCGTGGGAGGAACCGACCCGCAGGCTTGACTACGTCTGGACAGCTGGCTCCAGGACCCCTGATCTCCTACAGCCACAGACAGACAGACACACAGCACAGACACGGGGGGGGGGGGGGGACACACAGACTGGGGAAAGGGGGGATGACAGAAGTAAAGATGGACAAATATATTGAAAAAGTAATCAAATGTGCAGTTGGGGGAGTAGAAGAGAAAGAAAGCAATGATACAGGGAAGGATAGAAAGATGTAAGAAAAAAGAGAAAAGGGCTGTGCTGTTTTCTAGAAAAGATAAGGCTGATATTGCTCTATGGAAAGTTCTCATCTGTTAGGTGGAATGATTGTGTTCTCTAACTCATTTGTGTAGGTGGTGTTATGTTGTATTACTGTATGCATGCTATTTCTTAGCCAGTTCTTTCGTTCACATCGTAATATCACGTACCACAATTACAGTAAGCGACCAAGACCCTCATATCATTTACATTAACCACTGACAGATTATTCACGGCTTAGAACTACATTTCCCATGGTTTAGCACACTTATTATGTTGAAGCATGGGAAATGTAGTTCTGCAAAGTTATGAATAGTGGAGATTGTGGTTTCTTTGTGCTGTGATTCATTCTGCTATAGGCTTGAAATTTACCGGTGAGAGGTCATGACACATAAGGATGAGGGTTCACAGCATGATTAGAGTTCTGCTTAAAGCTTATGTTTTTTCCCCTGGCTTTAGTCAGGAGCGCACATTTGATTAATTTCAAGACATTTCCCTGAACGTTTCAATAACCATACAGTCAAAAGTAATATTTTGGTGGTACAACATAAGTAATATTTGAGTGGTGAGAGATGGTATTATGTGCTTGTGCAACTTTTGCAACAGAGAGTGACGGTATGTGACTGGCGGTTATAAGCTATGGACAAATCTGGTTTAACAGCAATGATAGAAGTTCTGTTGAAGAGTCTGTTGAATTTTTTCTTGACGTAAGAAAACGTTGTTGTCTCTTCTCTCAACTTATTTATTTAATTAGCCCAATCATTTACCCCCTCAAATCAACCAGCACTGCTGTATGTACAGCCAACTGAGCCAAAGAAATGGATGTGGATTCCCGAGCCACTGATGAATAGGGGCGTTTTTTTCTGGAACTTTCTGCAGTGAGATTCTGGGCTGTTCTGGAGCGTCCCTTGTTTTGTAATGGAGAACTCCCCCCCTCTCCCTCTCCCCCTTCCAGAGAATTCTGACAGTGAAGCCTGAGGAGGAGAGTGAGGGAGAGGGAGTGGGGGAGAGAGGAGTGGGAGAGAGAGGAATAGAAGGATGGAGAGAGTGAGAGGAAGAATCCATCTTGATTTATTGATAGCAGGGATGAGTGAAATTGGCCATCGGGGCTTTTAATACAATTAGTATAATAATCAATTTAACAAATGTATAATTAATAAATTCCCTCAACTTCACTGCACTTGGGTTACTGTGCATATTGAAGATTGGGTGATTCCCCCTCCAAACACAGAGCTTTTTAAAACATAGAAGCCTCTCTGAGCGGTGCCGGTTTGTGTCCCGTTGTCAAACCTGCATCACGTTAGAGCGCTCGGGTGTAATTTAATCCCAGCTTGGGACTTTCTATCGAATCGCCGAAAAACGCTGCTGGGGTTTGCGCTCCTGTCTGCAATCCCAGAATGCACCGCTGCGGACAGACGGACGCAGCCGGGTGGTGGAGGCGGCGAGCTGGGGGCATACGGGGGACACATCGGCCACTTAAAAATACAGCGGGGGGCACGTGGGTGGGACGTCCCGTAATATCTGTCCCGCCACTTGCATGCTTTATTGTCTGAGCTTCCAAATCGAGACCCTGGCCCTGAAAACAGCAGCGCTGCTGGCTCGGTGCCGGGCGCTTACCGCCTTAGCTACGCTGCCTTCCTGTCCTGTGACCTGCAGCTTGTTTCCACGAGGACAGTCATGTGACTTATTTATTCTGAAACCCAGTGAGGGGTGAGGGTAGAGAGGTAGTGGTTATTTTTTGTGGGGGGGGGGGGGGGGTAAAGGCTTTGTTGTTGTTGTGTGATGGGCAATCGGACCCAGGGCTGGGATTTGAACCTTGTTTCTGAGGGCTGTCCAGACTCTGAGGGCTGTCTGTGTGACTGCAGCTTCTTTTTATAGTGAAGCATCAGAGACTCGAGAGAGAGAGTCCATGTCCTGCTTCACCTTGCTGCTTTCAGGTGTGTGTGTGTCTGTCTCTGTTTGTCTGTGTGTGAGTTTGTGTATCACATTTGTAAATGTATGTATGTTTGCGTGCGTGTCTGTGTCTGTGTCTGTGTGTGCGTGTCTGTGTCTGTGTGTGCGTGTCTGTGTCTGCGCGTGTCTGTGTCTGTGTACAGAGACGGAGAGACAAAGGCCAGGTCTGGCACCTTCCGTAGGGGGTCGGGCGGCAGCAGCTGTTGCAGCGGGGTAATTAGGTGCGGGCGCTCTGAGCTCTCTGGGGTCCTCTGCTGCTCTCAGTCTGGTGGCCTGAGTTACAGATCCACTCCTGTCGGGGAAGACACTCCTGTGCACTGTGTGGGATCCACATCCTGTCTGAGACACCTGCTCCTGTGCACCGGTGGGTCCCTCGTCGGGAGCACCGCTCTGTGCACCTGTGTGGATCACACTCCGGCCTGGAGAAGCACCCTGCTCCTGTGCACCTGTGTGGGATCCACACTCCTGTCTGGGAGAAGCACACCTGCTCCTGTGCACCTGTTGGGACCCATCTCCGCCTGAGAGAACACACCCTGCTCCTGTGCCTGTGTGGGACCCACTCTCCGGCAGAGGCACACCTGCTCCTGTGCACCTGTGTGGGGTCCCCTCTCCGGCCTGAGAGAAGCACACCTGCTCCTGTGCACCTGTGTGGGATCCACTCTCCGGCCTGGGAGAAGCACACCTGCTCCTGTGAGTGTGCCTGAGGCTGCGGGGCCGGACCCAGCCGGTGCGGTTACCCGGGAAACAGCTGCTCGTCCGGGACCCTAGCGCTCGGCATGCCGCAGCCTGTGTTCATAAAGCCCTCCGAGCAGCGGGGGGGCTCATCGAGGATCAGCTCCGCCTTAGCGGAGAACGTTCACATAAGGACATGGGACCACTGGTCCCAGATCAGCGATCCTGCTCCCGGGAGCTTTTATGAATGCATGTAGGTTTTTCAGTTCTGTGCATTCTGCTCTGAGTTTGGGAAACTATCCATCCGTTCATCCGTTATCTATACGCGCTTATTATTGCTGGAGCCTATCCCAGCATGCATTGGGTGTGAGGCAGGAATACACCCTGGACATGTCGCCAATCTATCGCAGTGCGTTTGCAAAACTAGTTTCTTGAAAAGAAAAAAGAAAATTGTTAGCTTTTTCCCCACAATTTTTCCTCTACATTTTATAATGCCATCTATGACCATATACACACAGTACTATGCGAACCTTAGTAGTTACATGAACGCCCGAATTTACACAGACATCCACCATTGGACAGGCCTCACAGATGGCAGACCATGGCTCATCCCACCTGGTACAGGGCTTAGAGTACGGAACAGGGCCCACCACACACTGTAAGAGCTTATAAAGTCCAGACTGAGCCCCATCCACACACTGGAACACTGCCTTAACAGTTACTGGAACATGGGGATCATCCACACACTGGTACAGGGTCTTAACCGGATGAACCACCCAGAATTCCATTTTTTGAAACAGAAAAATGATCTAAACGGCAAATCATCACGTTATACACATGATAATTGAGTATTTTAATTCTCATTTCGTCCACATTCGCGTGTTGTCCTAAATCTGATGCATTTCCGATACCTAGCCAAAGTGACGCATCATAATTTTGGATGAGGTGGTGGATGTCAGACGTCCAGACACTTTTGACCATGTAGTGTATTATAAGAAATAATAAGCGTGCAGCTCCGTTCTGTCCTCTTGTACAATTATTGTGCGGACAGTTTCCCGAAAAGACTGGATTCAGAAGAATCAGATTTTAAGCATGAAGGCTGGGGACCCGTGTCGATAGGCGATTAGGGACCTGAAGGGAATATGGCTGGGCTGCTGTTTTTATCCTCTTCAGGCAAATTACTGGAAGAGCTGCAGCAAAAAAGTCATGAGTAAGACTTTAAAATGCAAGATGTGTGAAATGTATTACATAAAAGGCTTCCAAAACTGCACATACATCATGCCGTAATGTGATTTTTGGACAAGTGAAACCTTTTTGGGAGCCACTGCACACAAGAGTGAAAAGTGTCCTGAATGGAAATTGATTGGAGCAGGGGAGGGTGGGTGGGGGGGGGGCGGGTGTTGCTTAATATTTAATGGGCAGCTGAACCTGAGTCTGAAGTGAAACATTGGCATCGCATCAAACCTGGCATGATCCGTCATTTACTTTTAATTTACAACAACCTCAAAATCACCTTATTCTGTAATGATCTCTGCTCTATGTTAAGTGGTGTCTGTGCCCCATTAGCTTCGCTAGCTGGCGTTTGCTCATGTCCTGTTGCTTGCTGCTTCAATCGCTTCTCGGACTGTCCCTTGACTTTTTCGGGGGTCCTTGGCACAAAATTATTAGGGGGCCCCTCCAAGACATTGGTACCTTCTGATTATTAATCAATTTGTCAAAGGAAGGTGAGAAGGTAGGGGCCCTGGTCGAGACGGTACACTACATTACACAGCATTACATTTCATTACACTGCATTACATTACATTATACTACACTACAGTATGTTACTTTGGATTATATTACACTACACTACAGTACACTACACTACATTGTATTACGTTACTCTACATTATATTAAGGTACAGTACATTACACTGCATTACGTGACATTACGTTTTGGCCTATAAAAGGTGCTCTTGCTCAGACCACATTTTCACATGCAATCCATTTATAAAGCTGGATATTTACTATTTTAAGTAATTCGGGCTACACACCCTTTTCATGGATACACTGGCAGCACACCAGCTAGGAATCCGACCTGCATCCTTTCAGCTTTAAGTATTTAAGCCTGCACCAGGTTGTTATAAGCTTTACACCTCTATGTAGATACTAGGAAAGTAGAGCACTATAACAGGTGGCATTTAGTAGACTGCTTATAAACAGGGTATAAAAGTGTTTTACACTTGGACTGTGGAGGGAAATGTATCTTTTCATCAGCTTTAGAGAAGGAAAGTCTGTTTAAATGACTGTTTATCCACTCTAAAAATTTAATTTCATACTTTTTTATAGCAATGTGTTCTGTGAAATTGAACTTAAATTAAAAAATTATGACTGAGCAATAACTAAAAAGAATTCCATTCGATTCCAGTTCCCAATCTCAAAAATAGAGCTCCAATACAGCTAAATTTAAATAGCTGACAGACATTTCTCAGTTCTAAAGCTCTGAGTTCCAGTGAACTCTAGGAGCAAAATCTACAGCTGTACTGAATTCGACTTTTCAAGTTTTGAAAATTCAGTCTTAACTCTGGCGGGAGGTCACTCTTGCAAACCTTGTGATCCAAAGTTGCTTACCTACTATTTCAGGCTTTATTTGTGAGGGGTATATACTGCTGTTTAAGAGGTTGCTGATCCTTAGCCTAGATATGGTGTACAGCTGGAGTGTTTAAAGATTTATGCTTCTCGTGGTATAATATTTCTGCTATGTAAACTTGAGCACATATTGGTTTATGTATCTGTACAGTAGGGTGGTGTGTATGCCATGTCTCAAAACTCGTCTAAATGGGTGTAACAGGGCTGTATATATACAGCCCAGTTACTGGATTAAATATCTGTGGGATATTTAATTCTGTAGGATTAAACCATTTGTACGTATGGCTAATGGGTTGACTTTGAATCGGTGTGTGTGCTTGTGCCTTTTTTGTGCCTAGTGCAGTGTGTTTATGAAATTGAGTAGTAGCTATGTGCATGTAGGTAGCAGAGTCTTGATTGTAGGCCACAACCTAACCTTCTGACCAGCCCTGGGTCGAGTATATACTTGAAATATTTAGACTGTTTTGACAGAAAACCATCATACAGATCTTTAAGAATATGAAGTGTTCAGCTAAACACTTCATAAGGTGGTCAAAACAGATATTTTTCTTGTCTATTGGAGCAGATCTGGTCTACTGTGTCTCTGCTACTATGTCCTAGTGTCTCTCTCTGTTGCTCTGTTCTAGGTTCTCTGCTACTATGTTCTAGTGTCTCTCTCTGCCACTGTTCTAGGTTCTCTGCTACTATGTTCTAGTGTCTCCCTCTGCTACTGTTCTAGGTTCTCTGCTACTATGTTCTTGTGTCTCTCTCTGCTGCTCTGTTCTAGGTTCTCTGCTACTATGTTCTAGTGTCTCTCTCTGCCACTGTTCTAGGTTCTCTGCTGCTATGTTCTCGTGTCTCTCTCTGACACTGTTCTAGGTTCTCTGCTACTCTGTTCTAGTCTCTCTCTCTGTAGCTCTGTTCCAGTGTCTCTCTGCCACTCTACTCTAGCGTCTCTCTCTCTCTCTCTCTCTGCTGCTCTGTTTCAGTGTCTCTCTGCCACTCTACTCTAGTGTCTCTCTCTCTCTCTGCTGCTCTGCTCTAATGTCTTGCTCGGCCTTCTTCAAGTGACTCTCAAGCATCTGCTGGTCAGCAGAAGGAGGGAATGTGAGAGTGACAGGTGCAACTTCCCAAAATAGAGGGAGAAAAGGAGCTGGGGTGGCCTAGAGAGAGAGAGAGAGAGAGAGAGAGAGGCAGTGAAGGAAGAGGGGGTGAGCTGAGGAATAAACGGAGAGAGAGAAGGGGGGAGGAAGACTGTAGGTGGACAGGAGGAGAATAATGAGGACGTGATGACAGGGTGACAGAGGAGGAGAGAGGGGTGGGGGAGGGTTAGATGGAAGTCATGAGTGAGGTGGAAAGGAGAGGTAGAAGGTTCTAGAAGCGTTGATGTGGGATTAAGAGATTCATCCCTAAGAACAGATATTTTTATCAGTTTACATTACTCAGCAAGCTCTCTTAGAGCCATATATAACTCCACTGCTACTTGTGGACACATCAATACACAAGCACCGTCCCTGTCTCTCTACATCTCTCTCTCACACACACTGTCTTTCTCTCACACAAACACAACCACACACAGCTGCACTCTCTCTCTTTCTCTTTCTCACACACACACACACACACACACATTCTTTCTCTCTTTCTCTCTCTCACACACACAAACACACCCACACACATTTACGCTGTCTCTCTTTCTCTCTCTCACAAACACACCCACGCACAGGCGTGTATATTGTAATATATGCCAATGTCAGCAGGCTCGTTTATACAACAAGACAAGCAGAAAAAGGCATTTGACCTTTCAGTGGCTGATGGGATTTAAGAGCTGCTTTCGGCCGTAAATTGGACGTTGCCTTGAGCTAATCTCGACAGCTCGGTGACGTGTCCCCGGCTGACCTGGCGCTGATCACTGTTACAGTAGTGCAGAGTTTCACTGGGGTTTGAGCGCACCTGCCATCCCCATCCTGGGGCGCCTGCTCTCTCCCACCTGTAGGACTAATGACATGTAGCCCCGCCCCCTCTGTGGAGAGTCCCCGCCCCCTCTGTGGAGAGCCCCACCCAGTAAGAATACAAGCCTGGCCCCATCAGCAGGGAGTCCCACCCTTGGACACTGTGGTTAATATTCAAATGAGCCAGACTTGGGTCACATGCTCATTTGAATATTAACTCTTTAGATGCTGGTAAAAATAGGAAAACATTTACTGCACCCCTTTTAATGCTGTCATCGTATCACTCTGTTTTACATCTTGCGGAAATACACGTTGGCTGATACTTCCTTGGCTTAAATGCTGTCTGGTGGGTTTTTTGGATCAAAAAGGTAGTAGAATTAGATTTCTGTTCCAGTTATTGATATTAATATCGCATATGCAACTTGTGTGCAATGCAAGGAGAGAGTGTAATGCATAGCTCATGAAGAAACTAGCGATTTAGAAAATAACCATTTATTCGTGAGCTTTGAGGCCAGCAAACAGGCCAGGGGGAAGTTAGTGTTTCGGATAATTATTTGATCCAGCAGGGCCGCTTCATCCGCCCACGCACCTCCTCTTCTCTGCCTCTGTCAGCAGAGCATCGATCCAGCCCCCAAACAATTGGGGACCTCACTGATGGGAGGCTGGATTCTACTGATGACAGCCTAGGTTCTACGGATAAGAGCCTGGGTTCTACGGATGGGATTCTGGGTTCTACTGATGGGATCCTGGGTTCTACTGGTGGGATCCTGGGTTCTACTGATGGGATCCTGGGTTCTACTGGTGGGATCCTGGGTTCTACTGGTGGGAACCTGGGTTCTACTAATGGGATCCTGGGTTCTACTGGTGGGATCCTGGGTTCTACTGATGGGATCTTGGGTTCTACTGATGGGATCCTGGGTTCTACTGGTGGGATCCTGGGTTCTACTGGTGGGAACCTGGGTTCTACTGATGGGGTCCTGGAACTTCAATGCCTGGTCCCAAAGGACTTTAATTTGGTTCCTTACTTTTGAGGGTTCTTGTTGGTTTGTGGTTACGGTTTCCAGGAAGGAATGTAGAGATCATGACTGTGTTCTGTATTGCAGAACCAGCTTGGTTCTGTTGGGCTGGAGGGTTAACATCATTTTGTCTGCTAGGATACCTTCACCTATACATCTGTAAATTCTTGTGATATTTTTGATATTAAAAATAAACACAATACATACATGTATATTATCATATACTGTATAATATATCAGTTTTTGTGTGTTGAAATGAAAATGTCTCTTACTAGACATTCCTCGCAAAATGACAAGTACTCAAGTTACACGTCATCATGCAATAACAAAAACAATGCTGACAAAAAGATATCAGCTCACTTTTATCCTAGTGGTAGGCGCACACACACATTTCACATTTCTGAACTCAGAAGTCAGATACATTTTGGTGAACGACATGCTTTCTTGGAAAATTATCCATTACCTTGCTGGAGTTCTTTTTTTTGTTGTTGATGAATTTAGCAGCATCTGAAAGAGTTTCAAACGCATACGTTTTGATTGCACGTTGGTTTTAATGGACATCATCTCCTTAAATTTATCCAACCGCTTCTTTAAAAAAAAAATTGTAGTGCTTGTATGCCTCGAGTAGGTCTGGGTATTAGTGAGCGACTGTTTCTCTGAGGGCGTTCTCTGGGTTGAGCAGTTTCTCGAAACAGTCGGCGGCGGTGCTCAGCCCTGCCCGGCTGCTGGCAGTGCGCGCGTAGCTTTTCAGAGATGGCTGGAGGTGAACCCGCGCACCCCGGAATGCGTGTGTTGGTGTGTTTTGCGGACAGCGGGTGTGACCTGCATCGGTGTTCATAAACGCCGCAGAGGCAGTGTGTGTATGTGTATCACTGTGCCACTGCTGATCAGCACACATTCTCTGGGCGTATTTATAGCCTTACGTTGAGTGATGTAGGCCTGTGCAGCGGTGTAGCGCACTGGTTAGGGAACCCGGGGCTTGCAGTTCAGAGGTTGTGGTTTGGTTTCCAACTGCGGCGCTGCTGGCAAAAACATGAAAGCTCTCCTGCTGCTGGACCCCAAGAATTTTCAGCTTAACCATCTTACAGACCAAAATATGGAGCTGTCAGAGAATTCTGCTCAGAATGTTGGAGAAAATAGAAGCTTCCATTAAAAACAAATCTGGAACTATCAGAGAATTGTAAAATATGGAACCATCAGAGGATTTTCCTCTTTGCTCAGAATGTTGGAGAGCATGGATGCTTCCTTAAAAGTCTATAAACTGCAAGAACGTTACTGGTGTCTAATAAAAGTTTGAAGATTTGGCTATGATTACTTGACCCAGTTCTGATGGTCTTCTCTCTCTGGTTCTGAGAGCATGAGACGTTTTAGTTGCTAGATTGCTCTACTGTAACGAAACTGTAGTCAGCTGTTCAGACCCCACACAAGGATCCCTCACAAGGGGGTGACTTCTGGCACATCAAAAGCAGTCCATTTGTTGCCAGTTGCAGGACCTTGCTGGTCAGGCCAGGGTCATAGAAGCACTGGTTGTGCTGGTCTAATTAGCAACATGTTGATGATTCTGAAGGACCTGCTTTGGAGTGTCAGAGTGATTGGCGAGTTTTCCAGTTTCACCAGCATATAAGGTGCTGTAATTTCCAGTCTGTTTAACCCAGGTGTGTAAATGACATTGAGACTCCAGGTGTATTTGTGTTCTGTGCACGCTGGTGCTTCAGCTCTTCTCCAGCTGACGGGTTATGCACTCAGAACACATTTGGACCTTCTCTAAATACAGCCCTGGCTGTAACTGTAGGCCCACTCTTTCAGCATCGCACAAGCATAAATCACCATGTTTCCGGAGCTGAGATTAGCTCAATGGGTCATTATCTTCTCCCGAATAAGAATGAGGCTCTTTTTAAGGTGATCCCTTGTTAAGTTTCTGAAGGTGGAAAGAGAAGAGTAACACGTTAACACTGAAAGCGATGGGCATTAAACTAGCCAGTTTTATTCAGCAAATTGCTACCCCTGATCTTTATCTATTTATATGGTCGTGAGTTAAGCCTTTGAATTTGCGCGTCTCACTCCAGTAGCTTTTCACATGATACTGCGAGCGAGAGAGCGAGCTTCACATTACATGTCGTTGGAATAGGATATCACCCCGAGCTTCTGTAAATATTATTTTTCTCATAACATGCATAAGTGTAGGTTTGGGAAAAGTTCCAATTTTTGTAGATTGCTATTAGAATCAAAACGTGATCTGGAACAAAGAAATGTAAATTATTTTATTTCTTCAATTCATGAGATGAAAACTTGAGGTTAACGTTGACAAACCCTTATGATCCTGACATACGGAAGTATGAAAACTCTCAGCTTGGAATCTGTGATGTCATCTTGATGTCATTCCTCATTAGTATTCACCTGGTGGGCAGTTCATTGGTGGAATCACGGCATGCAAAAGCTCTCATTGGCCTTCTGGCTCGAGGAGTCTGCTTGTGTTTAGTATAGCAACGTTCATTAGAGAGAAAGGAGGTTTGCGTCTCTCAGAATGTCGGCCTTTTTCTCTGTCTTTTCATTTTTGGGAACTGTTCACTGTTCAGTTCTATATTTTGCAGAAACATTCTGTAATCACGAAAAATGTGTGCATATGGCTACATTTATTGATATTTGCCTTGGAGGTGGAGTCCACTGTTCTGGACTGTAGTTCATTGCTTTTTAGGCTTATTTTTTGGTATTGAGCAAGCCCTGGCATTTTGAACATGGTTTTGTATTGATAAAGACCATTTAGCTGGGGTTCCCTGTACAGCTAAGGTTACTGGGAAAGGTGAGTGGGAGAGGGAGTCCAGTGGCTCTCAGTGAGAGACTGCAGTTAGGGCTGGGCGATGTACCGCAACAATAACTATGGAATCCAATAACAAACATTGCCATTGTGTAATGATGGTCGCACCATGTGGTGTGTTGCCTTTATTTGTTGGTCTTTTTTTCTTTAATTACACCTGATTATACCTGTGGTAGTAACCATCCAAACTTCAGAGGCCACGTGAAATGCTTCCGGGGGAAAAACAATCACCATCGATATCTGTTCGGTGTTGATAAGACAGCCAATCAGCATCGAGGTCCGGCATCTCCCATGTGATTGTGTGTTGTGTTTTTGTCAATCACGTGGGAGCTGCAAGGCCTTGCTGCTAATTGGCTGTATTATGAGTGGGGTATGTGACTCCGTGAGTGGGGTATTACAGTGGAGGTTGGTTTTGGGGACCTGGTCAGGTCATGCGCTGCTTGGGTGTCATGTGACCACTGTAGTGTTCTGAGTCACAGAGCGGCCTACTGCTTTTAGAAATAAAGAGCACGGGTTTGTTTTCGAATTGGACACACGTGCACACAAACACTCTCGCATTCTTTCTCGCTCTCTCATAGAGACAGACACACAGACAGACACGCACACTGACACACACGCACAGGCACACTAACACAAACACACGTAAGCACACACACCTCCTCTTCTGGCTGTGGTCCATATAAATCAGGTCCAGTCTGTAAAATGCCCATCAGTTCACTTTATGAAACCCAGTCCTGAAAAGCAATAGCCATTCACAGAGAATGGCTTCTAAGTACCACAGGTTACTTTCTGAAAACTGTTAAAAAAAAAAAGTCTTGGAACTCATGTTGAAAAATTCAGCCTGGAAGAAAATCAAGAAATTATAAAATTCTTTGAACAAATTACAAAAAAATTGACACATTTTATGATCTGTAATTAATATTTGTCATGATCTGAAAATATAATTTTTTTCAAGCCACTTCAAGCTAGGCATTCCCTTGGCTCATTCCTATTGCTTTTTTTCTCCATCCGCATCTCCTCGGTCCTCTTGTGACCTGGAAATCTATCAAGGTCCACTTTGCAGAACTATTTTTTTGGAATGTGTGATGTGTGAATGAGAAACCTGTGGATCCACCTCTCCACACCTGCCATGTCTGTCATTGACATGGCGTCAAACTGATGCTTGTAGGAGCAAGGATGTTTCTTTTGCTTAATTCAGGATTCCTTAATTTCTATGTCCTTGTATCTCTTCCTTGCATCTTCCGTTGCATGGAGCTAGAGAAAGTCTTTGCTGGAGACTCTCATCACTTAACAATATACTTCATTCAATTAAATTAATTTGAATCGAAAAAAAAAATCAGAATCATTCTGAAGAATTCTAAAATGGCAGCGAAAGAGAATAGATTTTGCGCACTTTGAGCGAGAGAGAGAGAGGGAAAAGGAGACAGAGAAGGAGAGAAAGAAAGGAGGTGACGGGGCAGTGAGATGGAGAGATCTGGGCCAACAGAGGACAGTAGAGAAACTGGGGAGAGGTTGCAGTGGAAGTGGAGCAGGAGACTCCACTCATCAGCATTTTCTGTGCGCACTGAAGAGTGCAGCCACTGTGCAGTAATCTGTATAAGCCATTACACGTGTATCGTGACTGCAGACAAGCCGTTTAATTTTGGCAATCAGGTAATGCATTCCACGCTATGAATTATGATGTGCAGATACGGACTGTGTGCTTAGCTGAGAGAGGGAGAGGGGGAAAGAGAGAGGGAGGGAGGGGGAGAGGGAAGAGTGAGTGAGAGAGGGAGGGAGGAGGGAGAAAAGAGAAGGGAGGGAGATAGAGAAGAGGGAGATGGGGAGAGGGAGAGGGAGGAAGAGAGAGAGTAGAGGGGGAGAGAGGGAGAAAAAGAAGAGGGAGGGAGAGAGAGAGAGAAGAGAGAGAGAGGAAAGAGGGTTCAGATGGATATAGCTCTTTACATAATGACTGATGGGGGGGAGCAGCTGGGAATGTGGTGTGTCAGAGGTGTGGGGACGGGGGTTGTGGGGGGTTTTGGGGGGGTGCGGGGGGGCGTAAGGGGTGTTTATTTGCCTGCTTACTCAGGGCCATAAAGGTGCTGCAGCACTGACAGACAGGTCTGTGTTTCAGTATGTGCTGTTAATCTCTCCCTGTTCTCACCGCTGCTGTTGTCTCTGTTGGGCAGCACCGTTCTGAATGAAAGCAAGAGGGGTGTGTTGGGCTGGCTGGGGGTTTCTATGGCACCCAGCCCAGTGGAGTCTGATTGTGTTTTTCACCCACAGCACTGTAGCAGAGCAGCACCCCTGACTGACTCATCTCTGAGTCTCTCTGACTGACACACTTCTTTGATTAACATGTGTCTCTGGGTGTCTGTGACTGACGCGTGTCTCTGGATGTCTGTGACTGATGCGTGTCTCTGGGTGTCTGTGACTGACGTGTGTCTCTGGATGTCTGTGACTGACGCGTGTCTCTGTATGTCTGTGACTGACGCGTGTCTCTGGATGTCTGTGACTGATGCGTGTCTCTGTGTGTCTGTGACTGACGCGTGTCTCTGTGTGTCTGTGACTGACGCCTCTCTGTGACTGACACGTGTCTCTGTGTGTCTGTGACTGACGCGTGTCTCTGTGTGTCTGTGACTGACGCATGTCTCTGGGCGTCTGTGACTGACGCGTGTCTCTGTGTGTCTGTGACTGACGCGTGTCTCTGTGTGTCTGTGACTGACGCCTCTCTGTGACTGACACGTGTCTCTGTGTGTCTGTGACTGACGCGTGTCTCTGTGTGTCTGTGACTGACGCGTGTCTCTGGGTGTCTGTGACTGACGCCTGTCTGTGACTGACGCGTGTCTGTGACTGACGCGTGTCTCTGTGTGTCTGTGACTGACGCGTGTCTGTGACTGACGCGTGTCTCTGGGTGTCTGTGACTGACGCCTGTCTCTGTGTGTCTGTGACTGACGCGTGTCTCTGTGTGTCTGTGACTGACGCCTGTCTGTGACTGACGCGTGTCTCTGTGTGTCTGTGACTGACGCGTGTCTCTGTGTGTCTGTGACTGACGCGTGTCTCTGTGTGTCTGTGACTGACGCGTGTCTCTGGGTGTCTGTGACTGACGCGTCTCTGTGTGTCTGTGACTGACTCGTGTCTCTGTGTGTCTGTGACTGACGCGTGTCTCTGTGTGTCTGTGACTGACGCGTGTCTCTGTATGTCTGTGACTGACGCGTGTCTCTGTATGTCTGTGACTGACGCGTGTCTCTGTGTGTCTGTGACTGACGCGTGTCTCTGGGTGTCTGTGACTGACGCGTGTCTCTGTATGTCTGTGACTGACGCCTGTCTGTGACTGACGCGTGTCTCTGGGCGTGTCCCTGGATGTCTGTGACTGACGCGTGTCTCTGGGTGTCTGTGACTGACGCCTGTCTGTGACTGACGCGTGTCTCTGGCCGTGTCTCTGCAGGACGACCAGGTGGTGCTGCAGTGCACTGCGACCGTGCTGAAGGAGCAGATTAAGCTGTGCCTGTCCTGCGAGGGCTTCGGAAACCGCCTCTGCTTCCTGGAAACCACATCCAGCCAGGTAACAGACCGCCCCCGCTCCCTACCCTAACCCTAACCCCCCACCCGTCCCTAACCTGACCGTTACAACAGTTCCAAAACGCCCACCCCACCTGCCTCAAACCCGACTCCAGCAGTTCCACAACCCCCCGCCCCCGCCCTCCCTAACCCTGACCTCACAGCAGTTCCAAAGCCCACCCCCACCCGCCCTCCTAACCTCACCTCACGCAGTCCAACCCCCCACCCCTGCCCTCCCTAACCCTCACCTCACAACAGTTCCACAAACCCCACCCCCCACCCCCTGCCCTCCCTAACCTACAGCACTTGCACAACCCACCCCACCCGCCCTCCCTAACCTCACAGAACTGCACCCCATCTCATTCAAATAACTGTGAAGGAACATCTTGTATGGTGGACTGCATCACAATGTGGTTAGTGCAGTGTGTGGTAAAAATGCACAGTATGAATGATTAAAAAGGCACACACGTGACATCATCTCTCCATGGCTGCTCGTGGACTGCTGAGTCTGATTCTGATGTTGGTCTGCTGCACCCCCCCCCCCCCCCCCCCCCCCACTGCAGAATGTTCCGCCCGACCTGGCGATCTGCTCCTTCATCCTGGAGCAGTCCCTGTCCGTCAGAGCCCTACAGGAGATGCTGGCCAACACCGTGGAGATGACGGATGTGAGAGCGAGGGAGAGAGGGATGTGGGGAGGGGGGGAGGCATGTGGGGCGAGGGAGAGAGGGATGTGGGGAAGGGAGAAAGGGGTGGAGGAGGGAGGGAGGGATGTGGGGGGAGGGAGAGAGGGATGTTGGTAGGGATAGAAGGATGTGGGAGAGGGAGAGAGGGATCTGGGGAGGGATATAGGGATGTGGGGAGGGATAGAGGGATGTGGGGGGAGGGAGAGAGGGATCTGGGGAGGGATAGAGGGGCGGAGGAGGGATAGAGGGATGTGGGGAGGGAGAGAGGGGTGGAGGATGGAGAGAGGGATGGGTTCTGGCCTCTGCAGTAACATAGATATCCCACTTGACCCTGAACTGGGTCAAATACTGAATGCAAAATACTGTGCCCCTTAGACACCATTAAAATGGTGTACTGCAGTTAAAAACACATCCATTTCCACCCAATATCCAGAACAAAACTCTTATTTTTTACTTTTCCAGTTTATTTTTGGTTAGTTAAGATCAGTGATTTCATTAAATCCTCTGTATAATTCTCTATATATATCTACAACCTGCCCAGAACAGGATCAAATGTTTATTTGAAAAAAACTTTTATCTCTTCAAATGCTGGCAAAATATGATAACAAAGACAACTATTTTAACGAGCGTTTAGCTGTTGCTGTTTTATTTTTAGTTTGTCTTGCTAAGGGTGTCTAGACGATCTCCTCCTGTTCCTCCTTTGTTCTGCTGCTGTGTGTGTGTGCAAGTCCCCAGGGGCTCCTGGAGCATCGCGCGGGCCCCAGACTCCCCAGACAATACCGTCTGCATTTACTATTTTAACCAGCACAGATCCAGTCTCCTTCCTGAGTGGAGCTGCTTATCATTTCCTCTGTTCTGTTAAAATATTAGCAAGTAGTTTAAAAGTAGTTTTTCCACACTAATACGAGAATAGCCAGAGGGCAGTCGTATTGGAGTTTTATGTGATTGAAGTCAGTGTACAAACCTTGTGATTTGTTTTTATTTTTTTATTTTACTGAGATGCATTTTTACTGCCGTAAAATGTCAGAGAAAATATGTTGACTCAAAGTGGATTCAAAATTCAGCAGGGTTTCTGTACTTCAGACAGGAAATGCACTTCTGGGGGGAAAAAAAACTTAGCTTTAAATGAATGACTGGAAATTGTGCTGAATGCTGTTTTTATTCGTAAAACAAATCTCTGTGTCTCGGGACTAGTTTACCTACCAGCGTAACTTTACAAACTTTTGTCTCTTCTCTGACCCTAAACCCCCCTCCTCCTGCCGACCATAGGCAGTCGATTTGGACAGATGGGTATGTCTTTGCACATGTCTCATTTCCTGTCATGTGACCCTAAACTTCCTATCCTCCTTCTCTTCCTTCCTTGTGCACTTCTCTTCGACCCTTGAAATTGTACTTTCTTTGACTGGTTTTCATCTCAGTGAAACAGTGCTGCAGATTTTCCTGTTCCCCTTCTACCCCCAACCCCCCCTCCCCAAAAAATGCCTGGTTACACCTGTCCCTCTCTGTGTCCAGTGCTGGCATAGTTGAGGACCCCCATGTGTGGTGTCAAATGGCCCACAACTATTCTAGCGGGGAGAGTGTAGGATGAGCTTGCTGGTTTGAGTCCAGTGCTATGCCACCTCTACTCTGGAATGTTGCGCAAATTCAGTCCTCATTCACATCGTTGTCACCCCACCCAGCATTATTGACATCCCATTAAACATGCATTCCACCCCTCTGAAATCTTTCTCCTCTCCCAATACAGCATGACCCCACATACCGCTTCTCATAGACTAGCATGGTGTGTCATAAACAATGACCACGCCCAAATAAAACACACTCAGTTTGAGTCTTTCAACGAGCAGCAAAGTGCAATGCAGCATTAAACAGAACAGTGTTCCCTGTAACAAGGGTGGATCGATTGCACACAGACGCTACTGGATTTCATAATTAATGTGGGGGGGTGGGGGGGGTTTCCACCGAGATGGGACCTGGGGACTGATGGGATTTGGATGAGAATAGCACAGCATGTGCCTCAGGGAGAAATGCTAGCAGGAGCAGAGGGGGCTAGAGGGGTGGGGCGGGGCGGGGTCGGGGGAGGAGGGGAACAGGGCATACTCTGCCGTCCAGCTGTTCACAGAGCCCTTGCTAATGTGGAATAAACCCCCCTCTGACACACTGACCCCTCCCGAAAAACTGCCTGATCATGTGATCCCGATGGTTTTATATCTGCTTAACGAAAGATAGCAGCCTGTCCTCACTCACATAGTGGTTGCTATGGTGATGATGGTGTTGATGGTGGTGAGGTAATGGTAATCCCCTAACAACCGCAACAAAAATAATTATGTTTTCTTGTTTAAAAAAAACCTCACTTGGATTGTGAAATGACAGGTAAGATATTTTGAAGTTGCATTTTGGGACTGTCGACTGACAGGAATAACTGTTTTGTGCGATGTCATCTTTTATTTTTTCTTGAAAATATTCATTCAGATATTTTCAGATGCCCTGTACACCTCTTCTTTTGTATGACTAATTATCACACATAACATGTATGATGTTTTGTTTTGAGGCAGTATTTGATGTTTCCCCTTTTTGGATGCTTTTTATTCAATTTAAACATGAGATTGTTTTGGCATTTGGCCTTCTTTCATTGCTTCCTTTTGACCTTAGGTGGGTGGGGGTGCGGGGGAGAGGGGAGGGGGGGTGTTGGTGGAACACCTGTCTCCGCCCTTTCCTCAAAAGCCCGGTGTGGGCGTGTCCGTGGGGATCTTAGCGGGTTTGGACTGGGTGCGTTGTTGTCTCCATGGTAACTGCTTCTCTTTTGCTGGCCCCACAGTCCTCTCAGGGAGGGGGGCACCGGACGCTACTGTACGGCCACGCCATTCTGCTGCGGCACACCCACTCCAGCATGGTGAGAAACGCCCCCCGCCCCCTCCATCCCCCAAACTCCTAACCCCCACTCCTCTCCTCCTTCCCCAAACCTCCTCCACCCTCCTCTGCTCCTCTTCTCCTTCTCCCCAAACCTCCTCCACCCCTCCTCTCCTCCTTCCCTCTCACCCAAACCTCCTCCACCCCCCTCCTCTCCTCCTTCCCCCCCAACATCCTCCACCCCCTCCTCCCTCCTTCTCCCCCCCCAAACCTCCTCACCCCCACTCCTCTCCTCCTTCTCCCCCCCAAACCTCCTCCACCCCCTCCTCTCCTCCTCTTCCCCTTCTCACCCAAAGCTCCTCCAGCCCCATCCTCTCCTCCTTCTCCCCCCAAACCTGCTCCATCCCCCTCTTCTCCTCCTTCTCCCCCCCAAACCTCCTCCACCCCTTCCTCTCTTCCTTCTCCCCCCCAAACCTCCTCCACCCCCTCCTCTCCACCAAACCTCCTCCTTCCCCCTTCTCTCCTCCTCCACCCTCCGATACCTCATCCATCCCACTCCTCTCCTCCTTCTCCCTCTCTTTCTCAACCTCAGGGTTTCATTCTCTCGTGGTATTAAATGTTGAGTCTTTCTTTCTCGGTCTGTGCGTTCTGCAGTACCTCAGCTGCCTGACCACGTCGCGCTCGCTCACGGACAAGCTGGCCTTTGACGTGGGTCTCCAGGAGGACTCCACAGGTACACATGGCGTTACTGCTCTCTGCCCAAAAAAAACCCTAAAAATTTAAAAAGCCGGCCCACACCCCAAAAGTCTCGTGGACAGCTGTTGGATCCAGCGCCCATTGCTTAAGCTCAGTGTGCAATAACGGTTAGGTAACTGTGCCTGTAACGGAGCTTGCAGGTTCAAATCCCAGATTGGGCATTGCCATAGTAACCTTCAGCAAGCTACTGAACATGCCTTACATCAGTAAAACACCCAGCGGTGTGATTGATGTGTGTTGCTCAGGAAGTGTGAATGATTGACGCGCGCATGCCCCCCCCCCCCCAGGGGAGGCCTGCTGGTGGACCATTCACCCCGCCTCCAAACAGAGGTCAGAGGGAGAGAAGGTCCGGGTGGGAGACGACCTCATCTTGGTCAGCGTGTCGTCCGAGAGATACCTGGTAAGGCTTAATGTGAAATATTTAAAAAATACTAAATAATCCCAATCTGTAAAAATGAGAGATTGTTATAAATTTGAATGGTGAATAAATATCATAGTCATTATTTTATTGCACTCAAAATTTTGATCACAGATTTATGGCCACACACGCACGCACGCATGCATGCACACACACACACGCGCGTATGCTCACACATATATTTTTAATGACCCAGAAATTAATTATCCAAACAAATCGTTCCTTGTTCGTTATGTGGACTGGGGCAGAGCTGAAGGGGGGGGAGTGTTGGTGTAGATGGATGCTGCCCTGTGTCAGGTGAGCTGCAGCCTGGATCAGGTGCTTTACCTGCGTTTTACCCACCTGTGCAGCACCTGTCCTACGCCAGTGGAGACCTGATGGTGGACGCCTCCTTCATGCAGACCCTGTGGAACATGAACCCCGTGTGCTCCGGGTGCGAGCTGGCCGAGGGTGAGCTGCCTGTCTTATTATGGGATGTCCTGCCTGGCACCTGCGCACCTGCGCACACCTGGGCCAAACACCTGGGCCAAATGTGTTTCTGCTCTGGAAATCCTGCTTGTGGGGAAAAAAATCACTCTGCAGATCCCTGGTTATTCTGAACAAAACCTGTTACTATTCATAATGTGCAACCATGTGAAATAATGATTGAGCCTATTTACAAAAGGCCAGTGACCTGTGGGATTGTACTCATGTCTAAATAGCTATTTCAAATAACAGTTTGACCCAGAGTTTGGATTTTCAGGCTGCACGCTGTTCGTTGTGCCTTTGAGAAGACTGTCTGTCACATCTCCACCTCACTCACTCTCGTCTCATCTTGCATCCCCCCCCCCCCCCCTCAGGGTTTCTGACAGGGGGGCACGTCCTCAGGCTCTTCCACGGTCACATGGACGAGTGTTTGGCCATCTCCTCGGCCGACCAGGGAGACGACCGCAGGTGAGGGGGGTCTGGAGTCTTCCCAGAATTCCCTACCAAGCTGATACAAAGCAGCAATTCTGACCTCTGTGCTACATCATGCTAAGCAGACAAAAACTGGGGTTTGGTAGGTCTGTGGTTCGCAACCCTGTTCGTGGAGATGTACCGTCCTGTAGGTTTTCACTCCAACAAAGCGCACGCCTCATTCAACAACTAGAGATCATTGAGTGAATAATTAGTAGAGTCAGGTGTGCCAAACTAGGGCTGAATTGATAACCTACAGATCTCCAGGAACAGTGGTAAGCCATTCACAAGAGCGCTATCTAGTGGTTTGGTTTTTCAGTGTTTGTCAATGTAATTCATGGATGGCAAGTAAAATCTGCAGGACGGAAGGAAATGTAGGACAGACCACACAGCATAGGAGAGTCTGTTGGCTCCCCTCGGCTCAATGACGTTGGGGTCACACCGATGCTGCGCTCTCTCCTTCTTTGGGGTCACCCTCACGGCCACGCTGACGCGACTCTCTCTCCTTCCAGAAACGCTCAGTACGAGGGCGGGGCAGTTTGCAGCCAGGCCCGATCTCTGTGGAGGCTGGAGCCCCTGCGAATCAGGTGAGACCATTTCCTGTTTCCCTTCAGGAAGTGCATCTGGCGTTTAATGCACTTCCTCTCTAGCTGATCTCTTTCTGTAATGCACTTCCTGCCTAGCTGATCTCTCTCTGTAATGCACTTCCTGCCTAGCTGATCTCTCTCTGTTATGCAATTCCTGCCTGGCTGATCTCTATGTGTAATGCACTTCCTGCCTGGCTGATCTCTCTGTGTGATGCACTTCCTGCCTGGCTGATCTCTCTGTAATGCACTTCCTGCCTGGCTGATTTCTCTGTGTAATGCTCTTCCTGCCTGGTTGATCTCTCTGTGTAACACTCTTCCTGCCTAGCTGATCTCTCTGTGTAACACTCTTCCTGCCTGGCTGATCTCTCTGTGTAATGCACTTCATGCCTGGTTGATCTCTCTGTGTAACACTCTTCCTGCCTGGCTGATCTCTCTGTGTAACACTCTTCCTGCCTGGCTGATCTCTGTGTGTAATTCTCTTCCTGCCTGGCTGATCTCTCTGTGTAACACTCTTCCTGCCTGGCTGATCTCTGTGTGTAATTCTCTTCCTGCCTGGCTGATCTCTCTGTGTAATGCACTTCCTGCCTGGCTGATCTTTCAGTGTAATTCTCTTTCTGCCTAGCTGATCTCTCTGTGTAATGCACTTCATGCCTGCTTGATCTCTCTGTGTAACACTCTTCCTGCCTAGCTGATCTCTCTGTGTAACGCTCTTCCTGCCTGGCTGATCTCTGTGTGCAGCTGGAGCGGGGGCCATATGAAGTGGGGCCAGCCGTTCCGCGTGCGCCACATCACCACGGGCCGGTACCTGTGCCTGGACGAGGAGAAGGGCCTCATGGTGCTGGACCCGGACAGAGCCAACACCAAGATGTCCGCCTTCTGTCTGCGGGCCTCAAAGGTCACTATGCTAAGCCTCTGCTTACATTGCTTTCCATTCAGGCATTTAGCAGACGCTCTTACCCACAGCTCTTACCCATTCAGCTGGATGTTCTACTGGGGTAATTCAGGTTCATACTGCTCAAGGGTATAACGGCAGCACAGGACTAGACCAGACTGATGAGTTCTCAGAAGAATAAATAAATAAAGAAAAAAATAAATATGCAACATTACTGGTCTCCACCAAGATCAAAGTGACAGTTAAGAGATTACATTCCTTCCATAGCTCTGATTTAAATGAGCTGGCCTGTCTTTGATTTAAACAGATTTAAACTCTGGGTCGGAGATTTGATCTGTGGAATCTGAACATTCATTATGTATAATAATATAACAGTGCTGTGAAAAATATTTGCCCCCGTATGAATGGTTGCAGTCTTTAAACAAAACTTCCCTCCCCCCCTCTCCCCCCACCCCTCCTCCCTCCCTCCCCCCCCTCCCCGGTTCCCCCGGAGCAGGAGAAGACGGAGGTGGCTCACAAGCGGGACGTGGAGGGCATGGGCACCCCGGAGATCAAGTACGGGGAGTCCATGTGCTTCGTGCAGCACGTCTCCACCAGCCTGTGGCTCACCTACGCGTCCGTGGACGCCAAGGCCGCCCGCCTCGGGCTCATGAAGAGGAAGGTGCGACACGGTGGCGGTTGGGGCGGGGCAGGGGGGGTAACCACGAGCAACCCGTAAATACGCTTGTATGTGGATCGTACAGTCTCTGAGCACCGCCTAACTGGTTTAGTCATGAACCGAAACTAACACGCTGTGGGATCAGGTCCAGTTTATTAAAAACTTCGAAAAATGTAATAATGTTTTTAAAACACATCTTTCCTCCAAACCCTATAATCCCCAATGACACATAGACCCCTGCCCTGAAGGGTTTTTAAAACATTTATCTTGCATTTAGAAGTGTTTTTAAACAATTTGTGCTGTATTTAGAAGGGCTCCTGTTTATAATGACTTTTTTTCTCTCTCTCTCTTTGTACCTTTACAGTGTCCTTGAGAAACATTCTACATATAATATTAGAATATCAATAATAATTTATCATACAGAAATACATAAATGGTAAAAAGCGGCATCTGTGTGTTCGAGCAGAGCACAGGGCTGCTTCCTCACAAGCTTACCATGGGGGGAAAAAAGCAGACGGAATCAGCCACGGGGAAAAGTGTGATTTGTAAAATGCCCCCACCTCTCTCGCTCCCGCCCCCCCCAGGCTATTCTGCACCAGGAGGGGCACATGGACGACGCCATGTGTGTGTCCCGCTCGCAGACGGAGGAGTCGCAGGCTGCTCGTATGATATACAGCACCAATGGCCTCTTCAACCATTTCATCAAGTATGGGCTGCTGTGCCTGCTCTGAGTGTCGATCACACACCTGGCCTTTTTCTCAATCATAATTTCTGGGAATATTTGGTTTTACACTCTTAAAATTGAGCACACCGTACAGAGCTAGCATATTAACCAAATAACAATGGGTATCTGCAAACACATTAAACAGACTGGCAGTTTGTCTTTAGATGTTAATGAGGGAGTCTCTGCTTCCCCCCCCCCCAGGGGTCTGGACTCTCTGAGAGGGAAAAACAAGCCCTCCACCCCGGTGTCCCTCCCCCTGGACGGCGTGGTCCTCTCCCTGCAGGACCTCATCTTCTACTTCCGCCCCCCCGAGGAGGAGCTGGAGCACGAGGAGAAGCAGACCAAGCTGCGCTCCCTCCGGAACCGACAGAACCTCTTCCAGGAGGAGGTGCGTGGGAGGAGGCCGTCACGCGGGAGGAGCGTTTCGCAGCTTAGCGTCCCCCCTTTTCCCTGTGTTTGAGCATCGCGTATTCCACACCATTATTATTTTTAAAATAACTGATGAATTCAGCCCCTGGGTCCTCAGTAACGTACTGGCACGGTTCTGCAGTGAAATGACTCAAAGAAGAAGCACGGCTTGAATCTGTGAGTGACAGGTGCTCATAGGTGAGGCAGGGAGGGAAATACTAGGGGACAAAATCCTTGGGGGAAGGAAACGCCTCTAAAAGAGGGATAAACATAACAGTGCAGCTCTGAGGAACAAGGCCAAGACCGTCTGTCTCAGGGTGAAAAACAAATCAACAACCACAATTATATGAGCTAGAATAAAGGAAAAACAAAAAGGCCAACTCGTATAGACACTAGGTCTTCTCCAGGGTCATGAAAACAAAAGGATATATATATTACCATGCCTAATTATACTCTACAGGTGTCTAATTACACAAAGAAACGGGTAAATACACATGAGAGGGAGCTACATTTGTGTAATATCTTGTGTTTGTAATCTTTGTTCAGGGCATGATCACACTGGTGCTGGACTGCATCGATCGGCTGAACGTGTACAACACTGCTGCCCACTTCTCTGAGTTTGCCGGGGAGGAAGCCGCAGAGTCCTGGAAGGAGATCGTCAACCGCGTTGATCTGGTACGGCGTCAACACCCTACACACACACCACACACACACTGACCAACACTACACACTCATGCACCTCACCACAAAATGAGACCGCACACACTACACACACTCACATGCACACACCACACACACACCCCACCGCACACAACGCCACACACACACCACACACACCTACACATGCACTCACACACACGCATGCACACACACACACACACACACACATCACACAGATACACGCACCACCCCACACAGACTAACACACCAACACACACACACAGAACTCACAAAACTGCACGCCGCACTACACACACACACACACACACACACACACACACCCTACACATGGAATAGATGGAACTGATTGTATTTTTTACAGTCTCTGATTGTAACACTGTCTGTCCCCCATAGCGTCCCTGATTAGAGGAAACCGGGCTAACTGTGCTCTGTTCTGTGACAACCTGGACTGGATCGTCAGCAAACTGGACCGCCTGGAGGCCTCCTCAGGTACCCGTCCTACACCCCCCCAACCAACCCCCCCCCCCAACTTCGGCACTGAGGCAGCCCGCTGTATGCATGTAACAGTGTATAAGAGTGCTCTTCTCTCCTCCGTCTCCACAGGCATTCTGGAGGTGCTGCACTGTGTTCTCATCGAGAGTCCGGAGGTTCTCAACATCATCCAGGAGAACCACATCAAATCCATCATTTCGCTGCTGGACAAGCACGGGCGTAATCATAAGGTGGGTAATGGTGACCAGTGGACAGGCTACACTCAGTCTTCTCAGCGCAGTCTGGATGTTGTGTGAGCTTAAAATGGATGAACTGATCTGTGGAGACAGTCCAATCTTCCACCTGGAGTTTGTTCATGATCCCTTATATTCTTATTACATAAAGAAAATGAGTGCTACTATGAGACTTTTAGAAAAAGAGCCACTCACTGCCAGTAACTCATGGATTCTTCAGACACTTAAAAGGTAGCAATTTTGTCACTATCACACATATACACAAGTTTCACTGTTAGTTGCATAACTCATGGGTTCTTCGCTGGCCTATCTGATCCAGACTCCTAACAGCAAGTTCCCTTCCTGTGTGTGTGTCTCAGGTTCTGGACGTTCTTCGCTCCCTGTGTGTGTGTAACGGAGTGGCTGTGCGGTCCAATCAGAACCTCATCACGGAAAATCTGCTTCCGGGTCGCGACCTGCTGCTGCAGACCAGCATCGTCAACTACGTCAGCAGGTAACCTGCACTTACAGTAGGACTTCATGAGAGCGTAGCAAAATCCTCAGTGCTATAGCAGCGCTAATATAGTTTGCATCCAGTAGGGGGCGCATGTGTTTGATTAAAAACACAGAATGAACAACAAAGGTATTTTTGCACTGAACATTTTGCTGTGTATTTGAGTCTCATTTTCAAAATAAGAGTCTTATGGCTTTTTAATTATTTTTTTCCCTCTGGAAAATAAGAGCTCAACTTGCTTATTTTTTATTTTTTAATTGGCTAATTTCATTATTCTTCTTCTCCCTGTTCAGCGTGAGACCCAACATCTTCCTGGGCACGTGCGAGGGGTCCACTCAGTACAAGAAGTGGTATTTTGAGGTGATAGTGGACTACGTGGAGCCCTTTGTGACCCCTCAAGCTGCTCACCTGCGCGTGGGCTGGGCCCTGACTGAGGGGTACAGCCCCTACCCGGGGGGCGGCGAGGGCTGGGGGGGCAACGGCGTCGGGGACGACCTCTACTCCTATGGGTTTGACGGGCAGCACCTGTGGTCAGGTGAGGTCAGACTGCATGTGCAGTACTTCTCCACTGGTGGGTTGGGGGTGACCTCAGTGGAGGGGAGGTCACTGCTAGCCAGGGGAAAGGGGTACATTGGGTAATTAGTATAGCAACAGGGGGACATGTTATATAATTACTATTACTTATTAATTTAAAAATGTTTTTATTGTTAGATTTTTAATGTATGGACATGTTGGACATGTATGATCCCATGTTAGGATAATTAAGCATTTATGTTAAAGGTTTTTTAAAGTTAGTGCAGTCCAGGGTCATATTCTGCTTTGGGCCTTGTGGGCAGGCAGGGCTCTTGAAGCAACCCGTCAAATAGTTTCTTCCTTCTCTTGGACAAGTCCTCCCCTCTTTTGTACAAACTCCTCTCCCTTAATGCACCGTTTTTCCATATGACAAGCCCCTAGCTCTCTGACAAACCCCTCCTGATGATTAGCCCCTCCCCTCCCTATGATTAGCCCCACACCTCTCTAACCAGCCCCTCCCTCTCTCTCTAGGGCATGTACCTCGGCAGGTGGCCTCGCCCAATCCGCACATGCTGGCAGCGGACGACGTGGTCAGCTGCTGCCTGGATCTGAGCGTGCCCAGTATCTCCTTCCGCATCAACGGCCACCCCGTGCAGGGCATGTTCGAGAACTTCAACCTGGACGGCCTCTTCTTCCCCACCATCAGCTTCTCCGCTGGAGTCAAGTAAGGAGTGTCTGTGATCTGTGATCCGTGGACACAACCACGGACTGGTGTAGATCCATTTCCATTCTGACCAATCAGGAAATGATTCTCTGAAAATGTACTCACTGAACTGAAACATTGTTCTGTGGTTTTACAATTCATTAACTGAAATTCCACTAAGTTTGTGAATTGACTGAACTTAAAAGGAACTGACCCCAAAATCTGGACACAGCCCAAGGTTCAGTATTACTGTATAGAATGTCCATTGCTACAGTATTTTATTTGGTCATGACTCTTACTGAGATTTCAGGAGATTAAATTCTCTATATAAACTGGTGTTTTGTCTTCAACTGTGGGGAGACAGAACTTTCTACGGTAACAATACAGAGATGAGTATCTGGTCCATGTATAGAATCTGTGGGTGGAACAGAGTGGGCTTCACCTGAGGGTAGAACCTGGGACAGCAGAGAGGATTGTGGGAGGGAGGAGGAATGGAAGAGAAGAGCCTGGGTAGAAAGAGGGATTTGGCGGTAAGAGGGTCTCTGAACAGTTGATCTGAGCGATGTTGTTTCCCTCATCCCCCAGGGCGCGTTTCCTCTTGGGTGGTCGTCATGGAGACTTCAAATTCCTCCCTCCCCCTGGGTACGCCCCCTGCTACGAGGCCCTTCTGCCCAAAGACAGGATGCGCATCGAGCCCATCAAGGAGTACAAGCACGACTTTGACGGCGTCCGAAACCTGCTGGGTCCCACGCAGTCCCTCACGCACACTTCCTTCACCCCCTGCCCCGTGGACACCGTGCAGGTACTGTCTGTGTTCCGCCTGCATCATGTCGACCCCGAATCAAACGCCAATCTGAAATACTGCACCTCCTTAGGTGTGGGTTGAAGCTTAAAAAACACGACACTAAAAGTCTCACAAACCAGTCGGGTGTTTCTTTTTAAAATGGTCAGGAATCCGCGTGAATTTTACTGGTGTCTAAAGCTGGTGTCAAACACAGTATTTGACCCTGGTCTGCACCTTATCCATCATATTGTCATTTACACCCCTGCAGTAATCTTTAGGGAGTGTTGCCTAGAATAAATTTCCTACTATATAATGCTACTGTCTTTCCTTCAAGCTATGAAACTGTCCATTCCCAAACAATTTAGTCTATTCCCTTTCTATGAAAATATGTCTCTCCAATCCACAAGTACTATAATTCTGTTTATTACAGTATTGGACAGTTGCCGTCTGCACACATGTTGTCTGATATACTCTTGCTATTCACCGTTTAGACTGATCATGATACCCCTGGTTGTTCACTGTGTTCCAAAATAAAACAGTCTATTGTATTTTGTGTCAGGAGGTTCCCAAACTTGAGTTTACAACCCACTTAATGAGTGATTCCTTTTTTGGGATCCACCCCTCACTAAAAATCAGCCTGACATGGTAAACTATGGCTTTTTAAAAACATATCTCAGCATCATCTTTTGCATTTTAATTGTTAGGATCCTCTCACGTAATAACTTGCTGTTTATTAACCACTGCTTACTATATTATGCTTAACGCTTCAGTGCTTATCGGTTATTTCAGATTGTACTGCCGCCTCATCTGGAGCGCATCCGAGAGAAGCTGGCGGAGAACATCCACGAGCTGTGGGCCGTCACCCGCATCGAGCAGGGCTGGACCTACGGGCTGGTGAGCTGCTGTTTTAGTGTGTTTCCCATTGACCCAGCAGGTTATTTGTGCAATGAACGACTTTGTAAATATTAACAGAGGTGGTTATAAACAAACAAACAAGCAAACAAACTTTAGCTAGTGGGCTAGCTAACTGCAAAACCGATTGTGCAGCGACGTTATATTTCCAGAAGCAACATAGCCAGCAGAAACCCGTCCGAAACTTCTGCATCCCACACAAAAACGTTCATGCCCATCGCGAACTAAAAGCGTAATATTTAAACGAAGACGTGCATGTCAGGCTAGGTAAGTAAAGGAGGATGGGTCAAATAGAGAGGACAAATTACCCACTGGGTCAAGTGTACGCTGACTAGTAGCTAATTTAACTAAGAAAGTGAACTGAAAATAACGGCTATTACCCTTAATCTGCTGGCAGCCTCGCGACTTTTTAAAAATACAAATTGCAACGGTAATAACGTCGCCGGTGTCCGTTCCGCTTGCTGTCATGTTCCATCTGTTTCCCCCCCAGTTCCGCGATGACAACAAGAAATTGCACCCTTGCCTGGTGGACTTCCAGAGCCTCCCGGAGCCGGAGAGGAACTACAATCTGCAGATGTCAGGAGAGACTCTCAAGTGAGTGTCTGATGGTCTTTTGTCCACTACGGTTAGTTATAATCAGTTTCATGGAAAATGTAGCCTAACGTAAACGTTATTCATTTTTGTGACAAATCCGATGGGCATACAATATATCGTAAATGACAGCACCTAATATAGCCTAGGCCTACATCAAGTTTTGACGTTAAAACATATGTGAACAAATGAACACCTTTAAGATATGGTATACACTGAAATCAAATTCGTCAGTTAGACCTATGTCAGTTTTTAGTGAAAAGAAGGCATATGGGCCCGGGGTTGGAGACTGTGGGGACTCGAGCCTGGTCAAACTGTTTGCTGTTCTCCGTTTCAGGCGTTGTTGGGACCTTTTTCCATGGGGAGTTATTAGCTAGGGGTGGGTGTATTTGTTGCTAGAAGGCGCTACGCCGTTTGTCGATGGGCAGCTGTTAATATTGTTTGTAGGTGGACGTGCGGTATATTATTATAACACGAGTTCATTACAGCTACCAGCCATTTTCATGAGTTTGAAAAATTTGGGGAATTTAAAAAAATGTCTCACTCACTTTTTAAAAGAAATGTTGGTAGTCTGAAATCGAAAAGTTTCTTGATCGGACAACAAAGTCACCGAGTTGGTAAGGCAGGTTTCACACGACTCTCTGTACGGTTCTGTCTGTGTGAACGTACAGGACCCTGCTGGCTCTGGGATGCCATGTGGGCATGGGAGATGAGAAGGCAGAGGAAAACCTGAAGAAAATCAAGCTTCCCAAAACGTAAGTCCTCTGCAGTGTGGAAGTCATGCAGTTTTGCGGCATTAGACCACAAAGCTCATTTGCGATCTTTATCTGCAAGTGAACTAACCCAGGAGTTAGGAGTAGTACCTACAGTAGAGTGGGGGGATGGCTGTTTTCTGGACAACGTTTTGGTAGCAGTTGCAGACTTTGTGTAATGTAACTTTTTTATAGCAGTTTAGTTACCTGCAGATTATTGGCAATTTTTAAGGCAACGCTCACATGTCGCATTTTCATGCAGTGTTTTTTTCTCTGAAATCAACCAGTGCACATGCACAGTGCCCCACCCTTTGTCTGATGCAACGTTTTGCCCATGCTCTTACCCAATCAGATACATTATGAGCAGCGGCTACAAACCCGCCCCTCTGGATCTCAGCCACGTCAAACTGACGCCCAATCAGAACACCCTGGTGGAGAAGCTGGCGGAGAACGGGCACAATGTTTGGGCGAGGGACAGGGTGCGGCAGGGCTGGACCTATAGCATTGTGCAGGTACCTCGTCTCCCTCCCCTTTCATCCGTCGCTCCCCCTTTTCATTTATCCCTCCTTCTCCTCACAATGAGGAGTTGCGAGAAACCACCTGTAATCCGCTAAGGCTGAGCAAAAGATTCTCTGCGCGTCATATTCCTGGTATATTTGATGTTGCCGGCACTGATTTAAGAACATGGAGGAGATGCAGGAAGAGAACTACAGGGTGTACTGTGTCCCGCTCATGTTAGTATTATTTTTCCAATCAGGACATTTTGAATAAGCGCAACCCTCGCCTGGTGCCCTACAACCTGCTGGATGAGAAAACCAAGAAGACCAATCGGGACAGCGTTTGCGCCGCCGTGCGCACTCTCATTGGCTACGGGTACAACATCGAGCCTCCCGACCAGGAGAGCAGTGAGTCTCGCTCTTTCTTTCCTGGCGTGCAGGTGTTCTTACCGTGGTCTGTCTGTATAATTTTCCATATTTTATTTAACTTTATTTTGTTGCATGTCGTCTTTCACCCTTTGTAACTGGGATCTCAATCCCCAGTCTTGGAGAACTGCTGGTCTTTAATGTTTAATGTTTCAGTACTGAAGTGCTTAGTTTCTGCCTCTGATTGGTTAAATAATTCCACATGCCTTGTTTCCAAGGCTAGTTGACAGGAAACCTATGGAAACATGCACACACTGCAGCCCTCCAGGGAATTATTCTGAGATCCCCGCTTTACCATTTGTCCCCTCCTCCTCCATCTCACCCAGGTGGTCATGGGGTCGAGAACACGCGCGGAGATAAGGTGCGCCTGTTCCGAGCCGAGAAGTCGTACGCCGTGACCCACGGGAAGTGGTACTTCGAGTTCGAGGCGGTGACAGTGGGGGAGATGAGGGTCGGGTGGGCCCGGCCCAGCGTCCGGTCCGACATCGACCTGGGCACGGACGAGCTGGCTTACGTTTTCAACGGCTTCAAGGTACCTCTGCCTGCGTGCCTGAAACAGAGCTGTCAGCACCTACGCGCCCTTTCACTTCCTTATGAAATTACACTGACCTCGTTTATCTGTCATTTATGTATCATTGCTCTCCCCCGCCCTTTCACGCCCGCAGGCTCAGCGCTGGCACGTGGGGAACGAGCCGTTCGGTCGGCAGTGGCAGTCGGGCGACGTGGTGGGCTGCATGATCGACCTGACGGAGATGAACATCATGTTCACCCTCAACGGGGAGATGCTCATCAGCGACTCGGGCTCTGAGATGGCCTTCAAGGACATCGAGATCGGAGAGGGTGAGTGGCTGCTGACCCTGGTGTGTGTGTGTGTGTGTGTGTGTGTTTGTGTGTATTGGGATACAGAGGTAATTTGTTGGGGTGATGGAGCACAAACACTGAGAAATGTACCCTTATAATAAATTTGTAGTTCTATGCAAGCACTGTACAGAGTGCAGGTGCACAATAAAAAAAAAAACTGTCATCAGCAACACGAACATATAGAAAATCATAAAGCATCTTGGGGAAAAAAGGTGGGCAGCTTGTTGCCTATGCATGTGCAATACAGGTTTTTTCGTATGGTTTATTCCTCAGTGGCACCTGCAAAGCACGCAGCTGATCTATTGCTTGATTGATTGACTTTGCTGATTGATTTATTGATTGCCTGATTGACGTAGCTGATTGATTGATTGATTGATTGATGAGGTGTACAGTATGGTGTAAGCTTGGTCACGCTGTGCTGTTTTGACGCTCACCACCCCCACCCCCACCCCCACCCCCCTGCAGGCTTCATCCCCGTGTGCTCGCTGGGCCTGTCCCAGGTGGGCCGGATCAACCTGGGCCAGAACGTCAGCAGCCTGCGCTACTTCGCCATCTGCGGCCTGCAGGAGGGCTTCGAGCCCTTCGCCATCAACATGAAGCGCGACATCACCATGTGGTTCAGCAAGAGCCTGCCGCAGTTCGTCCCCGTCCCGACAGACCACCACCACATCGAGGTAGATACGCCGAGCGGACTGTGGGGTCATCGCAAGGCCCTGTAGGCTCTGCGGCGTACAGCCATACTAATACTTACCACTATGATAACGGCCGTTTTTTTGTAAAATATTAAATTGGTATCGCTGCTGGTATCATGGAAAGAAGTGTTTAAAATGCTTAAACAATTGTCAGTTTAATTGTTTAAATGGCAATATGAACAGTTTTTCTTATTTTATAAGGTTGTATGTTTTGTTATTAACATATTTTGTTGACAACTCTGAGATCTGCAGCAGTGTTTTCAAATTTGACCAGCATCTAAAGAGTTAAATTATTTAAAGTGCATATTCAAACCAGTCTAGTATCTGCTAAGTAAAAGGCAAAGAAATGGTTGAGGCCTGTGTCTTCACTTTGCAGCACAAACCCTTCACCTTGCAGCACAAACCCTTCACCTTGCAGCACAAACCCTTCACCAGGCTGTTTAGTTAAATGAGCGACTGATTAATGCACTAATTAAGCAGGCAGCTATTTCCTCCTTTGCCCTCCTGCAGGTGACGCGCATAGACGGGACGGAGGAGACCGCGCCCTGCCTGAAGCTGATCCACAAGACCTTCGGCTCGCAGAACGCCAACACGGACATGATGTTCCTGCGCCTGAGCATGCCCGTGGAGTTCCACGAGACCTTCAAGGTCCCGGCGGGGACCACGCCCCTCACCCGCGCCCTCACCATCCCCGAGGAGGAGGTGGTGGAGGTGGACCCCGACTCGGAGTTCGAGGTGCTGAAGAAGTCGGCCAGCCGCAAGGAGCAGGAGGAGAAGGAGAAGGAGCCGTCCGTGCCCAAGGACGTCCCCGTCAAAGCGGAGAATGAGAAGGACGCGTCTACAGAGAAGGTCAAGAGGAGAGGGTGAGTAAAGGAGGGATACGGGGGTTAGTATTGGGGGGTGTGGGGAGGGGTGTTGGAGGGGGGGTTCATAGGAAAGTGGGTGAGGCCCTAAAAAAAAAAAGGCCACCTCCAAATATTGTTTGAGGGGAGAGGAGAGGCAGGTCACACGGTGGTTTCCTGTGCCTTTTGGTCACCGGGTGGCACTGTTCTGTACCCCAGCTTCCTGTTTAAGGCCAAGAAGGCAGCCCAGATCTCCCCCCCTCCTGTGGTCCCCACCGTACCCCGTCTGGTGGAAGACGTGGTCCCAGACGATCGGGACGACCCGGAGATCATCCTCAACACCACCACCGTGAGTCCACCCGCCACGTTACACCTGTCCACAAATTCTGAATGTCACCACCTGAGGGCTCATAAATAACTGACTCATCTGAGTCCACTTTACTGCCCCAGCAAACACACTGAAACACTCTGCTGTTCCAGTACTGCTGTGACAACAGCTGACTAACAAAGTCCCCATGTCTCTCTTTATTCCTCTCTTCCTCCCCCCTTTTCCCCCTCACTCTCACCTGCCCCTCTCTCTCTCTCAGTATTATTACTCAGTCCGGATCTTCGCGGGGCAGGAGCCCAGTTCCGTGTGGGTGGGCTGGGTCACGCCCGACTATCACCAGTTTGGCCACAGCTTCGACCTCGGCAAAGTGCGCACTGTCACGGTCACTGTGGGAGACGACAAGGGAAACATCCACGACAGGTCAGCTGCTGCAGATGGACACGCATGCTCACACACACGCACACACCCACACACACACACACACACACGCACCCACACACACACACACACGCACCCACACACACGCACCCACACACAAGCACCCACACACGCGCACACACACACACACCCACACACACACAAGCACCCACACACACGCACCCACACAAACACACACACACACACACACCACACACCCCCACACACACACACACACACACACAAGCACCCACACACAACACCCACACACACACACACACACACACACCCACACACGCCACACACACACACACCACACACACACACACCACAACCCCACACACACACACCACACACACACACACACACACAGCACCCACACACCGCGCACACACAAACACACACACAGCACACACCCACACCCACACACACACACACACACACAAGCACCCACACACAAACACCCACACACACACACACACACACAAGCACCCACACACGCGCACACACACACACACCCACACACACACACACACACAAGCACCCACACACACACACACACACACACACACACACACACAAGCACCCACACCACCCACACACACCCACACACACACGCGCACACACACACACACACACTCGCACACACACACACACAAGCACCCACACACAAACACACCCACACACACACACACAAGCACCCACACACACACACACAAGCACCCACACACAAACACACCCACACACACACACACAAGCACCCACACACACACGCGCAAACACACACACATACACTCGCACACGGCTGCACACATGCACAGAGACACAGACACACACATACACACACAAAAACATCAAACATCATCATATTTAGACGTAAAATATTAGCATTATTATTTTTACACACATTTCCCAATTGATTTACATTTACACATGTTGTGTGAATAATTTTGCATGTGCACTCTTGCTGTGCTCTGGTAAAAACATGGGCAGCATGTAGTTGCAGACACAGCGACATGAAACATGATATGTCTTCCTTTCTCCCCTGCCTCTGCCCCCCCCTGCCACACCCTCCAGTATGAAGCACAGTAACTGCTACATGGTGTGGGGTGGGGACTTCAGCAACACTTCCCAGCAGGCCCGCTTCAGTCAGGAGGACATGGTGATTGGCTGCCTGGTTGACCTGGCAACCGGTCTCATGACCTTCACAGCCAATGGAAAGGAGGTCAATGCCTTCTACCAGGTGAGTGGTCCCCACCTTTGCGCCCCCACCATGTGTCTGGAGAGTCTGAGTCTGTGTGGTGTGTTTGAGTGGAGCTCACATGAAATTAAGTTACTGTGTTGGGTGTGAATACAGGGTGTACTGTGTTGGGTGTAATGCAGTGTTAGTGTGTTTGGTGTAGTTCAGTTTTACTGTGCTGGGTGTAATGCAGTGTTGCTGTGTTGGGTGTAACACAGTATTTCTGTGTTGGTTGTAATGCAGGTGGAGCCCAACACAAAGCTGTTCCCTGCTGTGTTTGTTGAACCTACCAGCCAGAACATGCTGCAGCTGGAGCTGGGGAAACTCAAGGTCAGGATCCTCCTCTCCTCCTCTCCTCCTCCACTCCCCTTCTCTCTGTCTGTGAAAAACTGTCTGGGGTTTTCAGCGTCACTTGAATCCTGACCTTTTTGTGACTCTACATCTTTTCTTATCATGTCACTAAACTCTCTCCACCCAACCTCTCTCCCTCTCTCCCTCTCTCCCTCTCTCTCTCTCACCCTCTCTCTCTATCAGAACATCATGCCCATCTCGGCGGCCATGTTCCACAGCGAGCGGAAGAACCCGGTGCCCCAGTGCCCGCCGCGGCTGGACGTGCAGATGCTGAAGCCGGTGATCTGGAGCCGCATGCCCAACCACTTCCTGTCCCCGGAGGTGTCGCGCGTGAGCGAGCGCCACGGCTGGATGGTGGAGTGCGTCGAGCCGCTGACCATGATGGCGCTCCACATCCCTGAGGAGAACAGGTATCACCTTCCCACAGGGAACACTGCCGTTACCTGGAGAACAGGTATCACCTTCACACAGGGAACACTGCCGCTACCTGGAGAACAGGTATCACCTTCACACAGGGAACACTGCCTTTACCTGGAGAACAGGTATCACCTTCCCACAGGGAACACTGTCGTTACCTGGAGAACAGGTATCAGCTTCACACAGTTAGGGAACACTGCCGTTACCTGGAGAACAGGTATCACATTCACACGGAACACTGCCGTTACCTGGAGAACAGGTATCACCTTCACACAGGGAACACTGCCGTTACCTGGAGAACAGGTATCACATTCACACAGGGAACACTGCCGTTACCTGGAGAACAGGTATCACCTTCACACAGGGAACACTTCCGTTACCTGGAGAAGAGGTATCACATTCACACAGTTAGGGAACACTGCCGTTACCTGGAGAACAGGTATCACATTCACACAGTTAGGGAATACTGCTTTACCTGGAGAACAGGTATCACCTTCACCCTGGGAACACTGCCGTTACCTGGAGAACACGTATCACCTTCACACAGGGAACACTGCCGTTACCTGGAGAACAGGTATCACATTCACACGGAACACTGCCGTTACCTGGAGAACAGGTATCACCTTCACACAGGGAACACTGCCGTTACCTGGAGAACAGGTATCACATTCACACAGTTAGGGAACACTGCCCTTACCTGGAGAACAGGTATCACATTCACACAGTGTTTGGAATACCTGTAGATCTGTATTTATAAAGTTCCTGAGAGCAGGAGTACTGATATAGATTCAGGCTCCCCAGGCCATATCCAAGCCTGAGCCTAAAGGCAAAATGGATTGCATGCTGTTCGACTGTACTTCTTATTTTTAATGGCTTAACTGAGTTAATTAACTGAGTTAATTGAATTGAAGCTATTGATCCTCATACTTCTCTTATCTCTCTCTCTCTCTCTCTCTCTCCACCTCTCTCTCCCCCGTTCCTCTCTTGTCCAGGTGCATTGACGTTCTGGAGCTTTCCGAGCGGCTGGACCTGCTGAAGTTCCACTACCACACGCTGATGCTGTACTGCGGCGTGTGCGCGCTGGGCAACAACCGGGTGGCGCACGCGCTCTGCAGCCACGTGGACGAGTCGCAGCTCTTCTACGCCATCGAGAACACCTTCCTGCCCGGCCCGCTGCGCAGCGGCTACTACGACCTGCTGATCAGCATCCACCTGGAGTCGGCCAAGCGCGCCCGCCTGCTCACCAACAAGGAGTTCATCGTGCCCATGACGCCCGAGACCCTCAGCATCACGCTCTACCCGGACGTGGACCGCGCACACGCCCTGCCCGGGGTGGGCCTCACCACCTGCCTGCGGCCCAAACCCCACTTCTCCCACGTCAACTTCGTGGGCACTGACCCCGACCTGTACACCCTCAGCCCGGTCATTCCCCTGGAGGTACGGCTGGGCCTGATGATGATGATGATAATGATGATATTCTACTACTCCTATACTATGACTACTAATAATGAGCATATAACATATTTATGTATATAATCTAGTAAGGTGCTAATCTTGCACATATTGTAAACAAAAGTCAAGTATCATTCATAAGATAAATGATATAAAAAATAAATATATAAAGCATGTGAATGACGACAGAAGGGGACTCAAAGCTTTGTAGATGATGGAGATGTGAATGAAACAGGAGGCTCAGGTAAGGGATAACCAGGTGTGGTACTTGATCACCCACACTTCTCTCCCCCCACAGAGCCTGAAGATCAAGGCCATCAGCATGCTGACGGAGGCGGTGATGGACGGGACGCAGGCCATGCGGGATCCCGTAGGGGGCAGCGTGGAGTTCCACTTCGTGCCCATCCTCAAGCTGGTCAGCACCCTGCTGATCATGGGCATCTTTGACGATGATGATGTGAAGCACATCCTCAAGATGATCGAGCCCAACGTCTTCAACGGGGGTGAGGCGGCGGGCGAGGAGCCAGAGGAAGAGGAGGAGGAGGAAGCCGAAACCGGCAAGGAAGAGGGGGAGGAGGTGAAGGAGGAGGAGGAGGGACAGGAGGGAGAGCTGGAGGATGAGGGGATGGGGGGGGAGGAGGAGGAAGCCCTGGAGGTGGAGGAGATGGAAGGGGAGGATGAGGAACTGAAGCAGCTGGAGGGTGAGAAGGAAGAGGGAGAAGAAGAGGAGCAAGCAAAGGAGGAGGGAGAGGGAGAAGGAGAGAAGGTGGATGGAGAGAAGGCCGAGGAAGAGAAGGAGGTGGAGGCTGGTGAGACTGAGGCCAAGGAGGAAGAGGAGTCTCCGGAGGAAGGACTCCTGCAGATGACTCTTCCAGAGTCTGTCAAACTGCAGGTCAGTCTCACTAACAAACCAACAGTCAGTTACTGCCACTGACCAATAATGAGCTTGTGTGGATGAGGGGTTACTGAAGGCTTCTCAACCAATGACCTGTGACTAAGTGCTGGCTAAAACTTGTTTATGGCCAATCAGATTTTGAGCAGAAGCCAGATGCCATAGAATGAGTGTTCATGTTAATCTGCTGCAGCGTAGTGATGGTTTTACGGCTTGTTTCCTCTCCCAGATGTGTAACCTGCTGCAGTACTTCTGTGACTGCGAGCTGAGGCACAGGGTGGAGGCCATCATAGCCTTCTCAGACCAGTTCGTCAACCAGTTACAGTCCAACCAGCGCGCGCGCTACAACCTGCTAATGCAGGCCTTCACTATGAGCGCGGCCGAGACCGCCCGCCGGACCCGCGAGTTCCGCTCGCCCCCGCAGGAGCAGGTACGGTACTGCACGCACGCCGCCAGGGTCATAATAATAACGTAATTAAAGCTCTTTTCATACATTTCCCAGTGTTATTGTTGCTTTGTTGTACTGTAATGGGAAAGTTGTGTGTCTTCTCAGTTTAAGAATTGAAAATCTGCAGGTTCTGTGTGTGTTTGGGTTATGATCTTACATCTGCATATTCTGTGTGTGAGTTCAGGTTGTAATGGTAAATCTGAATATTCTGTATGTTCAGGTTCCTTTGGTAAATCTGCATATTCTGTATATGTTCAGGTTCTTTTGGTAAACCTGCATATTCTGTGTGTGTGTTCAGGTTATTATGCTCACAAATTTCAAGCACGGGCCGGAAGAGGAAGATTGCCCCGTTCCAGAGGAAGTCCGTGAAACCTTGAACGAGTTCCACAATTCCCTGCTGGCTCACTGTGGTCAGTCCCCACTCTGCCCTCGTCCAGTATTCTGTACCTTTATTTAGTCAGGCAGGTGAAACGGGATCTCAGTTCTCAGTCCCTGTGATTACCTGGGCACTGCCAGGGAACGTGGGGCCAATCAGAAGTAGGGAGATGATTAAGGTGCCTGAGAGGTCTTTAATGACCGTAGTGTGTCAGGATTGTGGCAGTGTGTCTCATCAGAAGGAGGTGGGAAGCCTCCCATCCTGCTGTGGTCAGTCATGGTTGAATTTCTTCTGCTGTTTGGGTCAGATCTCTAAGCTTGTGTGTGTGTGTTCGCATTACTCTACATTAGGCGTGCACATTGAGGAAGAGGAGGAGGAAGAGGAGGTTGACACATCCCTGCGCGGGCGGCTCCTCAGCTTGGTGGACAAAGTCAAGACCTTCCGCAAGAAGAAGGAGGAGGAAGAGGAGCCAGAGCCTGAGGAAGAGCCCAAACCCAGTGAGCCCTTCTACCTCTGCTCTCTGTTACACAAACATAGGAAGCAAATCGACTTCAGCAGAGTCTTCCCAAAATACCATCTCTCCAGTGCTTTCTGCTACATTGGGACAGCTGGTGTTAGTAAATGCTGAAGTGCCCCTTGAGCGCTCTCTCACACTGTCTGATACTGAAGAGCTGTGCTGTCCCTCAGGCACCCTGCAGGAGCTCATCTCCCACACCATGATCCACTGGGCCCAGGAGTCGTTCATCCAGAACCCGGAGCTGGTGCGCCTCATGTTCAGCCTGCTGCACCGGCAGTACGACGGCCTGGGCGAGCTGATCCGGGCGCTGCCCAAGGCCTACATCATCAACGGCGTGTCCGTGCAGGACACCATGGACCTGCTGGAGTGCCTGGGCCAGATCCGCTCGCTGCTCATCGTGCAGATGGGCCCCGAGGAGGAGAGGCTGATGATCCAGAGCATCGGGTCTGTCTGCAGGGCTTCCATCAACTGAGCGGTCATTGGCCAATGATCAATCAGTCGATCGATCATTGGCCAATGCACAGCGCTTGGACTGACTGGATACTCCACTGTTGCATTTCTTCTGTTCTCTTTTCTTCATATGTGCAGCAGATTTCGGTTGGATGTTTCCCGGTGCTGTGTTACAGTGCAGAACAACATCTTAGGTCCTAGGAATTTACAGAAGATGCATGAAATTGGAATGTATCTGCTTCAACAGTAGATTCTGATCAAGACATAACTTGTAGTGTTAAAAATACAGAGCTGAAGATCTGGTGAGACTATAGAATCTGTGGCAATAACAGAATAGTAAGGACAGCAACAGCATTGGATTTAAAATACAGGAAATAGGATAGACTTTGTCTGCTGTGACCCTTTTGCGTAATGTGCATTGTAGGGATAGATTTTGGGGGTATGAAGTATAAGATTATGAGCAGTAAGTTATGTATGTTTAAACATTAAATAAAATTTAAACTGAATGTGTTCTCTCTGTCTTTCTCAGGAACATCATGAATAACAAGGTGTTCTACCAGCACCCCAACCTGATGCGTGCGCTGGGCATGCACGAGACTGTCATGGAGGTCATGGTCAACGTGCTGGGCGGTGGGGGAGACTCCAAGGTACCCCAACATTCTCTTACCATTCCTTTATCCCGCTGACAAGCTCACCGGGTCACTGACAGAACGGTTACTTTGCTTGCAGTGAATGCCCACGGTTTCCTTTACACACAGTTTGTCTGTGAGTCAGCCTTTTCTCCTGCCAACCCTAGGCCTGTCTCCCATAGACATAGCTGGCTCTTTATTCATGGAGAAGCAAGTCTGATTTATATGCAATGTGACTATATTTGGATCTGTGCACTTTCAGTGTACCTTCCAGTAGTGACAGAATCTGCAATACCTGTGTCTGTTTTAATATTGGCATCCGCTCATGTGGGGAATATGTGGGCTGCATACATCTTTTTTAGTAAAAGCTCCCAGGAAGAGGTGGTTGAAGCTCCCTTCTCTACCCTGTAGGCTGCTTGTGTGTGTTTTAAGTGAACCCATTCCTCTCTCTCCGTCTCTCTGTCTGTCTCGCTGCAGGAAATCCGCTTCCCGCAGATGGTGACCAACTGCTGCCGCTTCCTGTGCTATTTCTGCCGGATCAGCCGCCAGAACCAGCGCTCCATGTTCGACCACCTCAGCTACCTGCTCCAGAACAGCGGCATTGGGCTTGGTGAGGGGCGTGGCCACGTGCCTGTCAGCATTACATATGCTAGCAGCACAGTATCTTCTATACGTTAATGATTCTAATGCTAATGGCACAGTATCTACTGTACATTAATAATTATAATGCTAATAGCACTGTATATGAGTGATGTTGATTGGTTCAAACACATTGTTGATTAACAGCGCATATGTGGTACTGTAGCTCCGCCCAGTGGGAGTTTTTTAAAATAAAACAACATGCGTGGCGTGTGGAATGACTCCTCCCCTTTGTGTCGCAGGCATGCGTGGCTCCACCCCTCTGGACGTGGCGGCGGCGTCCTGCATCGACAACAACGAGCTGGCCCTGGCCCTGCAGGAGCAAGACCTGGAGATGGTCAGTCAGCCTCCTCCAAGCAACTCTACCACAGCGATATTCTCATAATAACTCTTAATAAGGCACTTCATAGGCAATGGGTGATGTGATGTCACAGAAAGCAAGGGAGTAGAACAGAAGGATTATGGCAGTTTAAATGGCAAATATGGGACATGGTGATGAACAATCGCAGTAAAGAGATTTGAACTGTCGGAAACCAGAGATACCAAGAGATACTGATTAATAATGAAATATGAAAGACCAGGAAATATATTGAAAACATGGCCAGATACTGAATTCGCACTCTCTGTGGCATGTCGCACAGGTGGTGACGTACCTGGCCGGGTGTGGTCTCCAGAGCTGTCCCATGCTGCTGTCGAAGGGGTACCCCGACATCGGCTGGAACCCCTGCGGGGGCGAGCGATACCTCGACTTCCTGCGATTCGCCGTCTTCGTCAACGGTCCGGCTGTTTCCGTCCTCGCCTTAGCCGCCTGCGTTTGAGTGTCTCTCCTCTGCAGGAGTTGCATGCCAATAGAACAGGGCTGGGGGGGGGGGGTGGGGGGCTGAACGGGTCTTTAGTTTAAAAATGGCCGTTAGAACATTACGGCTGGTTGTGCTCTTGGTTCTGGTGCGCAGGAGAGAGCGTGGAGGAGAACGCGAACGTGGTGGTGCGTCTGCTCATCCGGAGGCCCGAGTGCTTCGGACCCGCCCTCAGAGGGGAGGGGGGTAACGGCCTGCTGGCCGCCATCGAGGAGGCCATCAAAATCTCGGAGGACCCCGCCCGGGACGGGCCCACGGTCAAGAAGGACCGGCGCTTCCCCATGTAAGCGACAGAGAGCTGCTCACCCCCGTGTGCTGAGCGATTTGGACTGGGTTATGGGTTCATTTTTGTTCCCTCTTGTGAACCAACCTGGGATTGTGAACATGCTCACAGATCCCTGTAGGGTCTGTAGGAGCTTATCAGTCACATGCACTGAGACCTGTGGAGTCTTTAGGAACCTATCAGTCACATGCACTGAGACCTGCAGGGCATTCAGGACCTCCTTGAGGTCACATGCTTGTGTGTGTTGTGATTGCTCGACAGGTTCGGTGGGGAAGAGCAACAGGAGGAGAACAGGGTGCATCTTGGGAACGCCATCATGTCCTTCTACTCTGCCCTCATCGACCTGCTGGGCCGATGTGCCCCAGAGATGCATGTGAGCACTTCGCCACGTTGCCACCAGCGTTTAACTGTCCACAGGAGCTACCAGCGGCCTGTAGCTACATTTCTGAAGGGCTGATTTCCCAATTCAGATTCAAGCAGATGTCTGCAATTCAGTTATTGCCCTCTATGACCTCTCTTCCCAAATCCCCCACCACCCCCTTTACATGGGATACTAAGTCCAAGGGGGCTGTATGAGGGGGGGGGGGGGTTCCAAGTTTCTTTACTAACAGGTACCCCCAAAAAATAATGCTGTAACTATGCTGGGATAACATGGCCTGGGGTGGAGAGGCCCAATATAAGATCTCAGGGGGCCCAAAATCCCTGGTGACACCCCTGACAAAATCCATTATTTTGAAAGATAGTTCAAAAGGAGTCCTTGGTCATGGGTACAGTCTCCACTCTTATGTAGCACTAAGCCTGGCTGCATTGCAGAGCACAGATCTTGCCTGTGAGCTCACTCGGATGTGAGCCTTTGTGCTGGTTCTCCTCTCGCAGTTGATCCAGGCCGGTAAGGGGGAGGCTCTGCGGATCAGGGCTATTCTGCGCTCCCTGGTGCCCATCGAGGACCTGGTGGGGGTCATCAGCCTGCCCGTCCACATCCCCGCCATTGGGAAAGGTGAGGGGGTGTTTTTTAAAAATTATTGTTCATTCAAGGCTTCCTTCGAAGGTTTTGTGTTATATTCTGACGGAAGTTGTACTTTTTCTCTGTGAGGACATCTGGAACTCTGAAAGGATCTGAGCTTGTAATGGTGGCTGTGTGGTGGTGGGGGTAATGTCAGGACAGGTGGAAAAAACATTAAATTTTGCGAACTTCACGAAAGGCCACAGTCACGTCCGCGTGTCTTAGTTAAATTTAAATGTGCTTTATTTAGCCTGATTAGGGCAGTTCCCTCTGTCTCCCTTCTCCTTTCATCATTCCTCGGTCCACCCTCTTGACACCCCCCCCCCCCAGACGGGAACATCATCGAGCCCAAGATGTCGGCCAGCTTTGTGCCGGACCACAAGGCCTCCATGGTGCTGTTCCTGGACAGGGTTTACGGCATCGAGAACCAGGACTTCCTGCTCCACGTGCTGGAGGTGGGCTTCCTGCCGGACATGAGAGCGACCGCCTCGCTCGACACGGTGAGTCCCGCTGTGTGTGTGTGTGCGTGTGTGCGTGTGTGTGTGTGAGTCCCGACTGTGTGTGCGTGTGTGCGCGTGTGTGTGAGTCCCGACTGTGTGTGTGTGTGAGTCCCGCGTGTGTGTGTGGTGTGTGTGTGTGTGTGTGTGTGTGTGTGTGTGCGTGTGTGTGTGAGTCCCGACTGTGTGTGTGTGTGTGTGTGTGTGTGTGTGTGTGAGTCCCGGCTGTGTGTGCGAGCGTGTGCGTGTGTGCGTGTGGTCGATGTATGTGCGCGTGTGTGTGTGTGTGGTGTGTGTGTGGTGTAGTAGGCTGTAGTGTTGTGTGTGTGTGTGGTATACGTGTGTGTGACTTCGCCTGGCCTCACCCCACCCTGTCCCACGCTGACTCCGCCCCCTCTCTCTCTCTCTCCAGGCGGCGTTCAGCACCACGGAGATGGCACTAGCGCTGAACCGCTACCTGTGCTCGGCCGTGCTGCCGCTGCTCACCAAGTGCGCGCCTCTGTTCGCCGGCACCGAGCACCGCGCCATCATGATCGACTCCATGCTGCACACCATCTACGCACTGTCCCATGTCGGCCTCACCAATGGCCAGAGGGCATCATCGAGGATGCCTCATGTCCTGTGCAAGTGAGTACCGTGTGTGTGTGTGTGTGTGTGTGTGTGGTCTGTGTGTGTGTGTGTGTGTGTGTGTGCGTGTGTGTGTGGGTCTGTGGGTTTGTGGGTCTATGTGTGTGTGGGTCGGTCTGTGTGTGTGTGTGTGTGTGTGTGTGTGTAGGTGTGCGTGCATGTTTGTGTGTGCGAGCGTGTGTGTGTTGCCTCATGTCCCTGTACAAGTCAGTACTGCTGCACTGTCCATCGTTTATCTGGATTCAGAGTGTTCTCACTCTGTCACTTTCTCTCCCTCCTCCTCTCTCTCTCCCTTTCTTTCACTCATTCTCTCACTCCCTCTCTCTTTCCCTCTCTTGTTCCTTTTCTCCCTCTCTCTCTCTCTCAGGTACCTCCGCCCCTCCATGCTGCAGCACCTGCTGAGGCGGCTGGTGTTCGATGTGCCCATTCTCAATGAATACGCCAAGATGCCCCTCAAGGTGGGCGGGGCAATGAGGAATGCTGTCATATGAGACTCCATGTGCTTGATTCCCAGAAAATTTTCGTGGGGTTTTCCATTTTTTCCATTTCAGTTTAGATTTAATTTGATAAGGATTCTATTGCTTCGTTTTGTCTTTGTTTGTACTGGATGCAGCTGTTGACCAATCACTACGAGCGTTGCTGGAAGTACTACTGCTTGCCCAATGGCTGGGCCAATTTCGGCGTGACATCAGAAGAGGAGCTGCACCTCTCCCGAAAACTCTTCTGGGGCATCTTTGAGTCACTCGCACACAAGGTTACAGTTTTCCCTTTGTGTTGGTCATGTTGATATCAGCCGATAGTGGCAAATTAGGACTGAAATGAATTTATCACTACTAGCCCAATGCTAAGATTATGGCCACTCCTATGACAGCAAACCTGATGTTTGATGTGCATTTGTGCTATAATGTAAAATGGGAGCACTGGCCTACGTGGACAAACAAGTATTAGTATTAGAAAACAAAACACCAAATCTGAGAGAAATCAGGTCCACGAAATTCTCTCCCTCTCTCTCTGTGTCTCTCTCTGTAGAGGTTTGATGCAGAGCTGTTTAAGATAGCCATGCCCTGTATCTGCGCCATTGCTGGGGCTATTCCGCCAGATTATGTGGATGCCAGTTTCACCAGCACTGAGAAAAAGGCTTCAGTTGACGCTGAGGGCAACTTCGACCCCAAACCTGTGGAGACCACCAAGTAAGGACCCGTGTTTAGGCCGGGGCAGTTACACACAAATTCAAATGTGTTTCATTGGTGACATATTGCCAAAGCATAAAAAAAAAGCAACAGACATGGAATAAAACAGAATATAAACAGAATTCTAACAGATGCGTGTGTGTGTGCGTGTGGTTTGTGTGTATATTAGCTTGTATAAAGTCATAAATTAGTTAAACACACTTAACTACTGCTCAACCCTGTGATAAAGGAGTCTCCTGGAGGACTATAATTCAACGGGTTTCAGTCATAACTCAGAAGATGAAGTGGCAGAATTAGTGGTGTGTCTGCATGAATGTTTTGAACTTTAACCCTCTGTGTCCCACTCATTTAATCACCTGACTCTGCGTTCCACAGCACCATCATCCCTGAGAAACTGGATGCCTTCATCAACAAATATGCAGAACACACACATGACAAGTGGGCTTTTGAGAAGGTACGATGAAAGATGACTGAAATGGCAGGATTAATAACAAATCTGCACATGTGTTTCTGCTCCCGACCGTGTGGTTCTTCTGAGTGTTTGATTGTCCTGACCCCTCCCCGGTGTCTCCTCGGGTTCCAGATTCAGAGCAACTGGACTTATGGAGAGCTGCTGGACGAGAACGAGAAGACTCACCCCATGCTGAGGCCCTACAAGACCTTCTCTGAGAAGGTCAGAGCCCCCTCTGTGTCTGAGGCCTGGAGAGTACTGCTCTTCACTGTCTCTCTCTCTCTCTCTCCCCTGTCACACACTTATCTCCAGCACGGATTTGCTCTCCTTCACCACTTCCTGTACTTGTAAGATCACCCGTGATATTGATAGACGGTGACAGCACGCCATCATAATCAGCTGCTGTGTGCATGTGTGTGTGTGTTTTTGTGTATGTGCCTGTGTCCATCCTTCAGGACAAGGAGATTTACCGCTGGCCCATCAAGGAGTCGATCAAAGCCATGATTGCCTGGGAGTGGACTTTGGAGAAAGCCAGAGACGGAGAGGAGGAGAGGGCTGAGAAGGCGACCCGCAAGATATCGCAGACGGCCCAGGTAGAGCAGGGGGGCGTGGGGGGGGGGTTGTTTGAACATAGCTGCTGCTGCCCTGGGGGTCCATGTGCCAAGAGGCCTTTCCTTCACCTGGGCCTGTTTGTGTGTTGCAGGCCACCTATGACCCCAGTCATGGCTACAGCCCCCAGCCTATCGACGTCTCTGGCATGGCGCTGTCCCGGGAACTGCAGGTACCCCTCTCTCCCCTCCGCCAATATATAAAAAGGAATCTGTTTTTCCTTTTCATTTTTTGTCTTCCTCATGAGGTGAGGTGTACTGTCCATGCATGCTGTACGCGATCATACTCCCTCTCCCTCTCCAGTCCATGGCAGAGCAGTTAGCAGAGAACTACCACAACACCTGGGGCAGGAAGAAGAAGCTGGAGCTCCAGTCCAAAGGTGAAGTAGCCATGGAAACATTGGAAACTGCCATTAAGCTTACCCAATCAGTGAGCGCACAGTAAATATTTCAGCCAATCGGCCAGCCCCTTGCTCATCCTTGGCAGAGGCATTACTAGTGCATGTAGGACAGGTAAAGGGAACGGTTGTGTTTCTGTTCAGGGGGCGGAACCCACCCCCTGATTGTGCCCTACGACACTCTGACCGCCAAGGAGAAGGCCCGGGATCGAGAGAAAGCGCAGGACCTGCTCAAGTTCCTGCAGCTGAACGGATACGCTGTCACCAGGTAGCTCACACACTTCTAAGGAAAACATACTGTGGATAGCTTTTCTCACGGACATTCTCATCCTCTCTTTCCCTGCATTCTGCCCAATACTTTATAAAATATATGAAGAATCATTTAGTGTTTTGTTCTTTTGCTAATGTCTTTTGTTAACGGTGTAATTGATGCAAAGCACCATGAGTACTAATAGCTCCCCCTTGTGGAGAATGTTCAGCCTGCTAAACGTGAGTGAGTGAGTGAGTGAATGGGTTGGTTGGTCAGTCGGTCCGTCCGTGGGTCCATCCTTCCTTCTTTCCTTCCTTCCATCAGTTCGTCTAAGAGGTGCTTCTCATCTAAAAGGCATTTTATCCCGGGGGCCTGCAAAGCTAAAGTGTATTGTGATTGTGATGACGGTTGTTCTTTTCATTGTTGCTTTTCCTTTTTCTCTCTCTCTCTCTCTCTCTCTCAGGGGGCTGAAGGACATGGAGCAGGATATCTCCTCCATCGAGAAGCGCTTTGCCTACGGCTTCCTGCAGAAGCTGCTCAAGTGGATGGACATCGCCCAGGAGTTCATCGCTCACCTGGGTACTTCGGGGGTGCCGGGGTGTTGGGGGGGGGGGGGGGTCAGTGATACCACAGTCAGACTGTTCTGTTGTCTGACAGAGTTGTGTCTTTACAGAGGCCGTGGTGAGCAGTGGCAGAGTGGAGAAGTCCCCGCATGAACAGGAGATAAAATTCTTCGCTAAGGTGAGAGGGTTAGGGTTCGGGTTAGGGTCAGTGATACTATAGAACAGGTTTACAAAACTGGTCACTTGTGGACTGCTGTAGGTGACTTAACACTTAACACTGAAACACGCACATTACAACATCATTAACCTGTACAATGCATCTTTCATATTACGGGGAAAATGTATGTCCTGTGTGCCTTATTTTTAAGCTGGAAGAAGTAGTTGAGTAACCCTGTTTTTAGAGGTTGGTATATTTGTGCATTACTGTGTGCATCTGTGTCACTGGAGGTGGTATATAAGGACTTTGTCTTTTGACCTCAGATCCTGCTTCCACTGGTGAACCAGTACTTTAAAAACCACTGCCTGTACTTCCTGTCCACCCCGGCCAAAGTGCTGGGGAGCGGAGGGCACTCCTCCAACAAGGAGAAGGAAATGATTGCCAGGTAACTTACAGGGACGAGTCCTCATAATGCACATTACACCAGACCCAAGGGCCAGAATACAATTTCACACCAGACCCAAGGGCCAGAACACAATGTCATACCAGACCCAAGGGCCAGGACACGTATTTGAACTTTACACACACTGTTGCACCCTTATTAGGAGTGTGTCCAATGGTACACACACACACACACACTTAAAACACCTCTCAGTAGACAGACTGGGCTTAACACACAGTCTTCTGGAGTTGGCACACACCATTACATGCTTTTCAGGAGACTACTCTGCGTGTCTCTCCTATTCCATGTCTTCCATGTTTTGCTGACATTCGTAGGGTTTTTGGTACGGGCTCCATTTTGTTAGTTACGTCCAAACGATATGTTAATGTGGATGAAGTCTGTACACATTTACTGGACAACCGCACTCCAGCACTAGTTTTACAAGGTTCACCCATCATGTGTTGCGTTGTCAGTACACCCAGTTAATACCACCTTGTTAAAGTGTGGATAACTGCAGTTACACTACTGACTGCACTACTGTTATAACCTCTTTATGCTGCTGTTATAACCTCTATATAACAACAGCTGCTACATACTTATAAAGCTGTTATGGTTTTAAACCCTGTCCTTTACCTGCCCTGTTATACCCTGCCCTCTCACGTTCCATCCTTGTCTCTCACTCCTCCTCTTTGGAGCTAGTGTATCCCTCGCTCCCCTCAGCTGAACCTCAAACCCTCTCTCTTCCCTGCATCCCTTTCTGTTTCCTGTTTTCTCCTCCTCTCCTGCTTTAGTATCTTCTGTAAGTTGGCAGCTCTGGTGAGACACAGAGTTTCTCTCTTTGGTAAGGAACCTGCATGGAGGCCTGTTGCCTCTGCCGTTTGCCTCCACCCCTCTCTTTCCTCCTTCCATCCTCCCTTCCTTTCTTCATTTCCTTTTTTTCGTCCCAGTTCCCATTCTGTCCCCACATCTCCTCGTAACGATCCTTTTCTTTCTCTGCCTTCCTGCCACCCATTCTTTCTTTCCCTTTATCTCTCCCTCATTTTTTTCACACTCTTTTCTTCACTCCTCCTCCACCTCTTTCTCTGTCTGTCTCTCCTGCTCACATTCTACTTGTCTTTTCCTCTTCTTTCCACCTTCTCCCATGTTCTCTCGTTATCTTCTTTCCCACTTTGCCATTGCTCTTTCTCTCTCCTCTTCTCTCCATCCTTCTCCTGTGGCTTCTTCCTCTCTCTCTCCTCTCTGTGGGCCTGCTGTGCTTTGCTTAGCTCTCTCTCCCTCCTTTGTGTGTGTTTGAGCTCAATGAGCCCCTCTCACTCAAGGCCAGAGATTTCACTAACCTTACAGGGACAGGTGTGTGTGTGTGTGTGTGTGGGTGAGGACTCTGTGCTCCAGAGATATCAGTGTATCATGATCACATGACCATTGGAATCAAAAATCACCTCTGCTATTCACAGACTTGGGTCTTACTACTATCTGAAAAACTTTGAAAACTACTGTAAAATGTCTGCTGATTACAAAAACAATTAAAAGAAAATTTATTTTCACCAGTAAAAGAAAATAACAAATTTGTATGCTTTGATTGGCAACCTGAAGTCTCAAAGATCTGGAGTGCTTTCAAATTCTACAAGCATGTAAATAAGTATTTTAAATCCCTATTTGACCCATATCTGACTATTGATAATGCCACTTTATTATTTCCATTTTAATTATGAATTATAATGGAAATAATAAAGTTTATTTATCATAATTTATGAATTAGTGGTGCAGATCTTGCCACTGGTTCTGGTTCTGATGAAACCCAGGTTGCCCTGGAGCACTCAGGCTTGGGTCCTTGTTCAGCTCGGAGTGATCCTGTGGGTGTGTGATTCGGGGTTCACCTCCATGCTGGGCAGAGTACCATTGGACTGTGTCAGCATGAGGGGGGCGTGGCCCTGTTTGCATTGCAGTTTTTTTCTTATCATTCAATAACAAATCTAACAGGAAACCTCATGATGTAATCACCTGGCTCTGTAGCCTGGCTACGCTTGAGGCAGTATCTCTCTCTTTGCGTCCTTTGTTCATTTTCTACTTCCTGTGTCATTATTAACTTCCCGTCTTCCTCCCAAAAGGAACAGGCCTAATGGCAACTGTAGTGAAGAGATTTCTTTTCGGAAACTATTATTATTAATAGTATTCTTTTTTTTGTGGAATGAGAAAAACCAAAACTAAATTCATCATTAAGCCTCATCTCAACGATAATATGCCTGTAATGCACCTTCATTTAACTACTAACAAAACACACACCTCAAAGTTGCACCCCTAAATTTAACACTGTCATTTTTATTTGGAAATTCCCCAGATACTCCTCATGTCATGTGACTGGTCACCTTACATTTGAAATATCAGGCCAGTTTAGAGCAGGGCTTTTGTGTGGCCGAGCCAGCGATGCACCTTTAGATTTGATTTAAGTGACAGGTATCAAACTGGGTGCAGGTTTAAGGTGTGTACCCAGCAGAGCCAATCGCAGCTGTCAGAGAGAGTCACCTTGGTGACAGCCCTGCCCTGTTTGTTGTGCCACAGGAACGGATGCCTCTGCAGTGGTCAACTGTCTGCACATCCTGTCACGATCACTGGATGCAAGGTAACACATACTCCCGCTGGTGACAGTTCTCTGTAAGAAAAAATGCGCTATATAAAAAAAATTATTTGGTTTGATTTGTGAGTGTCTGTCTGTGTGTGTGTGTTTATTTATTTTAAATTAATTTATTTAAAAACCCATAATGGCAAATTCGCCAGTACTAAGCGACTGGCTCATTTTCAAGTACAGTCTCTGGGCATAAAAAAGAAGCAGCCATTTGTGCAAGAATATCAATCAAGTTACTGTCTCATAGTGTTCATTATTCTCTTTGTCCCCCCTCCCCTACCTCCCTCCCTCTCCCTCTCCCTCTCTCTCAGGACGGTGATGAAGTCGGGGCCTGAGATTGTAAAAGCAGGGCTGAGGTCCTTCTTTGAGAGCGCTGCGGACGACATTGAGAAGATGGTGGAGAACCTCAAACTCGGGAAGGTGTCGAGCCGGAACCAGGTCGGTCTCTCCTGCTCTGTGTTCTGACCCATGGGCAGCCCCACCTACGTGAGATCTCCATTTGGTTTATTAGCAAAGCGCCTACCTGAAACTTTGCCAGCTTTTGTAAACATGGCGAGGTTCGTAATGTAATGAACCTGAAAAGTGAGACTACCAGAAGTGAAATATTCCATATTTTGTATCTCTTTCCCTCTTTCTCACTCTCCCCCGGCTGAAGGTGAAGGGTGTGGCCCAGAACATAAACTACACCACCATCGCCCTGCTTCCTGTGCTCACTTCCCTGTTCGACCACATCGCCCAGCACCAGTTTGGAGATGATGTCATCTGTGAGTCACTGGCCGATAAAAATCTGTTAACACGTTCATGTGATCACAAATCGCATGCAGCCGTCCTTATTCCCAGTGGTGCAGATGGTGGAAGCACTGTGTGACCCTCTCTCTCTCTCTCTCTCTCTCTCTGCTGCGCAGTGGACGATCTGCAGATTTCCTGCTACCGTATCATGTGTAGCATCTACTCTCTGGGCACTGTCAAGAACCCACATGTGGAGAAGTGAGTGTCTATGTGTGCGTGTGTGTGTGTGCTGTGCAGTACAGTATATCTGCTGTGTCGTACAGTATCTGCTTTGTGGTACAGTATCTGCTGTGTTGTACAGTATCTGCTTTGTGGTACAGTATCTCTGCATTGTGGTTGTGACTCTTGCAGACATAGGCCAGCCCTGGGTGAGTGTCTGGCCCATCTCGCTGCTGCCATGCCTGTGGCCTACATGGAGCCCCATCTCAACGAGTTCAACACTTACTCCGTCTACACCACCAAGACCCCGCGGGAAAGAGCAAGTGAGTACCCCTCTCTCTCTCTCTCTCCCCACCCCTCTATCTCTCACTCTCTGTCTACCCTTCACCATCGCCTCTTGCCTCCTCTCTCGTAAGAAAAGAAGTGTTGTAACGTTATACAGATGATTGCAGGTCATTCAGCCCATCCAGGCTCATCGTTTGGCCACCACCACTCACACTGGTGTATCTGCGATTCTCTCTCACTCCCTCTTTCTGCTCCCTCTCTCCCCCAGTCCTCGGCCTCCCCAACAACGTTCAGGAGCTGTGCCCGGACATCCCCGAGCTGGACGTCCTGATGAAGGAGATCGGGGACCTGGCGGAGTCGGGCGCCCGCTACACGGAGATGCCCCACGTGATCGAGATCACCCTGCCCATGCTGTGCAACTACCTGCCCCGCTGGTGGGAGAGGGGGGTGGAGAACTACCCCGAGCAGGAGGACCAGCTCTGCACCGAGGTCACCTCCGAGCAGCTCAACCAGCTGCTGGGCAGCATCATGAAGATCGTGGTCAACAACCTGGGCATCGACGAGGCCTCCTGGATGAAGAGGCTGGCTGGTGAGGGTGTAAAGCACGCTTACTGCAGACCTGGCCATTCATTCTGGTATCTGACTCTGCATAGCCACCCACAGGCCTGGTCGTTCATTCTGATACCTAACTATGCTTAAGCACCTAAATTAGGAGTAATGGCAACATCCCACCTGGGAAAAGAAGTATGATTTTCTGATATCGTCAGCCAAACCTTCGACCCTGTTACTCTTGCCAGTGTATGTCCAGTTGATTATGAATTGACCCAAGCCTGACCTTTGACCCTGTTCCTCTCCCCAGTGTTTGCCCAGCCCATCGTCAGCCGGGCCAAGCCCGAGATGCTGAAGTCGCACTTCATCCCCACCATGGAGAAGCTGAAGAAGCGCAGCGGGAAGGTGGTGGCCGAGGAGGAGCACCTGCGCATGGAGGGGAAGACTGAGGCCGACAGCGAGGAGGGAACCATCCGCGACGAGTTCGCCGTGCTCTGCCGCGACCTCTACGCCCTCTACCCCCTGCTCATCCGCTACGTGGACAACAACAGGTACCGCCCGCTCCTCACGCGCATTACAATAAGATGCGCCCGTCCTGTGTGTCACTAAGGGCAGTGGTGACGTACCTGTGCACTTCCTGTGTGTGTTGCTAAGGAGTCCCAGACTGACCTGTCCACTTCATGTCTGTGTCTCTAAGGGCAAGATGGCTGACTTGTCCAGATCCTGATGCGGAGGAACTTTTCAGGATGGTGGGAGAGGTGTTCATTTTCTGGTCCAAGTCTCACGTAAGCCTCCGGCACTGTCCTCCTCCTCCCCCTCTCTCCTCTTTCTGACCTCTGATCCCTTGCTCTCGTTCTCCACATTCCTGACCCTTCTCTCCATCATCTCCATGTAGAACTTCAAGCGGGAGGAGCAGAACTTCGTGGTGATGAACGAGATCAACAACATGTCGTTCCTCACAGCCGACAGCAAGAGCAAGATGAGCAAGGTGGGGCAGACAGATGTCAGACTGTCACAGACTGAAAAACAGCACAAAAGAGTAGAAAGAGTGGACTTGATAGGACGGTGTTTGACTGCGTCAGATTGTTAAGGCAATAGGACGGCCATCCATTATAATGGGTGGAGCCTCTTTCCTCGCTGGCTTGAGGACGAGAGACACAGAGCTGCTGCATTTCAGATTGTGTGGTCTCCTAACTGAGGAGACTGGAGCTTACTGGACTCATTCAGTGAATCGGGAGTCAGGTTAGGAGTGAGGTTACAGGACTCAGTGAGACGGAGAAAGGAGTTTGAGTGAGTTTATTAGACTCTGAGTCAGAGTGGGACAGGAGTCAGAGTGAGCTTATAGGACACAGTGAGACTGAGACAGGAGTCAGAGTGAGTTTATTCGACTCTGAGTCAGAGTGGGACAGGAGTCAGAGTGAGTTTACAGGACTCAGTCAGTCTGAGACAGGAGTCAGAGTGAGTCTACAGGACTCAGTCAGTCTGAGACAGGAGTCAGAGTGAGTTTACAGGACTCAGTCAGTCTGAGACAGGAGTCAGAGTGAGTCTACAGGACTCAGTCAGTCTGAGACAGGAGTCAGAGTCAGTTTATTCGACTCTGAGTCAGAGTGGGACAGGAGTCAGAGTGAGTTTATAGGACACAGTGAGACTGAGACAGGAGTCAGAGTGAGTTTATTAGACTCTGAGTCAGAGTGGGACAGGACTCAGAGTGAGTTTACAGGACTCTGAGGCGGAGGGAGGCAGGTGTGAGAGCCCTGCAGGTGCAGCAGAACGAGTCTTAACGGTGTTCTCTCTCTGACTGTCCCTTTGTTGTGTGTCGGTGCGGACGCTGGGTCTCTAGGCCGGAGACGGAGAGGTTAGACCGTGTCTCTGCACGAACGCTGTGCTGACCGCATGGCATCTTCTGCCAGGGGACTTTTCATCAACCTCCCCCACACACTGGCACACACTGCCCCACTGCTACATCACACTGTTACACACTGCCCTGCTACATCACATTGATACACACTGCCCTGCTACATCACACTGTTACACACTCTTACACACTGCCCTGCTACATCACACTCTTACACACTGCCCTGCTACATCACACTGATACACACTGCCCTGCTACATCACACTGTTACACACTGCCCCACTGCTACATCACACTGATACACACTGCCCTGCTACATCACACTGATACACACTGCCCTGCTACATCACACTGATACACACTGCCCCACTGCTACATCACACTGATACACACTGCCCCACTGCTACATCACACTGATACACACTGCCCTGCTACATCACACTGATGCACACTGCCCTGCTACATCACACTGATACACACTGTTACACACTGCCCCCCTGCTACATCACACTGGCACACACTGCCCTGCTACATCACACTGTTACACACTGCCCTGCTACATCACACTGGCACACACTGCCCTGCTACATCACACTGTTACACACTGCCCTGCTACATCACACTGATACACACTGCCCTGCTACATCACACTGTTACACACTCTCCTGCTACATCACACTGATACACACTGCCCTGCTACATCACACTGTTACACACTGCCCCACTGCTACATCACACTGTTACACACTGCCCTGCTACATCACACTGGCACACACTGCCCTGCTACATCACACTGTCACACACTGCCCTGCTACATCACACTGTTACACACTGCCCTGCTACATCACACTGATACACACTGCCCTGCTACATCACACTGTTACACACTGCCCCACTGCTACATCACACTGTTACACACTGCCCTGCTACATCACACTGTTACACACTGCCCTGCTACATCACACTGATACACACTGCCCCACTGCTACATCACACTGTTACACACTGCCCTGCTACAGTACGTTCTTGCACACTGCCACTGATGTTCTATTGTTACTCTTGTAAAAGCTGTAACACTGTTATTGCTGTCATACTGTTGCAATGGCACACAATCAGACCGGCACACCACTATAATATCATACTGGCCCTGTTACACGGTGTAGTGCACACACACAGCACACACAGCCCCCTGTCCTGCCCGTGTGTGAGGGAGGAGTCAGGAAGCGTTTGATGAAAGTTCTCCCCTGTAGAGGCAGGGTTATGGCACTGGGCCCAGCGTGGGTTCTGAGGGCCGTGGACACGCCCGTGGCCTAAATCCCGCCCCCTCAGGGCCAGCGCCGGGCCACAGTCCCATCTCCCTGTTCATGGGTTTGATGAGTTTGCCTTCAGATTGATTGTTGATTGTTTGGGAACCTTCGTACCTGGAAATTTTCCATTTCTCTTTTTCTTTTTCTTTTTTGGTTGGTCTTTAGCTTTTTGCGGTAAACCTCCCTTCCAGAAGGGGGCGTTCTTAATCCCTTCCCTTCTCTCTGTGCCCAACATTTGGCCTTCCTCCGATTAATTGCTTCATCCAGTTACCCCAAGACATGGTCTCCCCGAAACCCCTGAACACATACCCTCACTCTTTGTGACATTGGGTGGTTAGTGAAAAGAGCAGGGGTTGTGCCTTCTTGAGTGATGGATTAGTGGTGAGGGTTGGGAATATGAACTGAACAATTAGTTCATCTTATGGATGAAAAATATTCTCCCCTTTAAACCAATTAATCAAACATCTTCACTAACTTTTGACCTTTTCACACCCTTCTCCTCCTAAACCACCTTTAACTCATGCCACGCCCCCTCTCCCTTTAAAATACTACATGGAGAATGGAGAATGATTGCCTTTCCAGACTGACCCCGTCACCCTGTCAGCGCTGCTGCCTGTCTCACAGGAAAAGGGCTGCAGAACCCTGAACAGAAGCTGCAGAGGAGCAGATTCAGGTGTGGGTGTTGTTAATCGAACCTAGATTCTTCCACCCCCCTAGGTCCTTAAAGAGCTCCTGGACTTGGATAGGGTGGATGGTGGGGTGATGAAGACTGCCCAGGGGACCCTTCTTACGCCCCAAAAACACTAGAACTGTAGGGACAGACCTCCTGTCCTGAGGTGTGGGATGCTCATTACTGTGAGATCCTGTTACCTGCTCTGTGGGGACTTCCTCTGGCCTGCGGGGACATACTCATGCACACGCACACACATACACACACACACACACACACACACACACACAGCAGGCTGAAGGTGGAGCCCGGAGAGCAGATAACAGCCAGGAATGTGCCCCCCGAAGCACGGGACAGGAGGGGGGAGGAGACCAATCGGGCCCAATGGAGCTGATCGCCCTCCATAGGTCATGTGCTTTTTTTACAGAAGGTTCTGGATTTTCCTGGTGTGCGCTTCTGTCTGGACTCTGCTGCACTAACAGTGAGGGCTGTTCTGTGTGTGTTGGGCTGGTGTTCAGGCCAACTACTTCAGACTCCTGCTGCTAACCCCGCAGAACAAGCTTCCCTTTTTTGCACACGCAAACCGCAGGTGTACACCTTAGCACAACTTAGCACTGCTGGCATACTTAACAAACACACGTGTATAATCCCTCACAGGTAGTGCTGGTGTTTGAGTGGGGAGTGCTTGCTTTTCAAGCATGCTCGGTTTATTTTCTCTCTTTCGTGATGGAATGGCTTCCGTGTCCTCTCACAGATTGTGTTGGTTCATCGTAAGTGACCCCCCCCCCCCCCTTGCTGACTCCCACTTTCCCCCCCGCCCCATTTCCCATCCATCAAAGTGAATGACACATTAAACCACCTCTCACGGACATGCGCTTTCAGATCAGCAGCCAATGGGGGATGGAGTAGAAGTTCCACATATGAACAGTTGCATAGCACCAGAGCAGCACATTATTTCCCCATTTAAACAAGCAAATATAGCATTGGCCATATTGGCCTCAGGGTATTTTAGGTTTATCTGCGTCTCAGATTGAAATTACCCAATGGGAATATGTATTTCATGGAACAGTTTTGTATTCTGCAGGAATCATTGAAAGGGAACTTTTGAAGAGCGTGCATTTCTTGGCTGCTCACTAAATTGCAGTGTGTATTGGGACTTTTGGAAGGCTCCATTTTATGTTTTTCTGTGTTTATAAAAACACTTTAATATTTAACAGCTACAAATACTGAGTTTATTTTTTTGGAAATACAGATTTTATTGCTTAGGTAGTTGGAGTGTCATTATTCATAGTTGAATTGGTACTAACGTTGTAGTGTTTAGCTCTGTTGCGCCGGTTTGGTTATCGCTGTGGCTTTGGTAGGTAGATCTACATTTACTTGTAAGGAACACCTCGTCCCCCCTTTTCTGTGTGAATTGAGATGCCCCCTCTGTGCCCTGTCAGTCTGGCGGCTCGGACGTGGAGCGTTCCAAGAAGAAGAAGCGCGGGGACCGCTACTCGGTGCAGACCTCTCTCATCGTGGCGGCCCTGAAAAAGATGCTCCCCATCGGCCTCAACATGTGCTCCCCTGCCGACCAGGAGCTCATTAACATGGCCAAGATCAGATACTCCCTGGTACAGTCCCACTGGCCCACCCCTCCCTTTAATACCCTCATTTTCGTTCTCCCTCCCTTCTCTTCACTCCTGGGGCCACTCATTACAATACATAACACTCACTTGGCAGATAGTTTTTTTTTTTTTTTTTACAAATAAATGTCAAGTGTTTTACTGTGTTTTGTTTCTTTCACAAACAAGGATTTGGTGAGTTAATTTTGGGTTAACTGCTGAACTTCACTGAAATCCGGGCGGCTTATTTTCTGTGTTTCTTCCCTGGCAGAAAGACACGGATGAGGAAGTGAGAGAGTTTCTGCAGAACAACTTGCATCTCCAGGGCAAGGTGAGTGTGGCTTTGCTTCTGAAGCATCCAGAGTAGCTCTGGATAAGTGTCTGCTCAGCGATTGTAATGCTGTAGGGTACATGAAACGAACATCAGCTAGGCAGCTGGTTAACTAGGTTAATATCAGGTAGCTGTTAGCAGAGTTCGCCTGATTCTGTATTCAGGTGTTCTGGGCAAATTACAGTAAATGGCAGCTGTGACTATATTTAATCTCCCCTTTGATGGTTGACGCTTATATTGGTTACACCACATTACCTGTGCTGGCATAAAGTTGCTCTGTTTCTCAGGCTAAGTGTGGTCCCTTCTCGGTTTGTTAGCTTTGCTAGTGTACCTGTCATGCAGTTCTCTTTCCCGGGTGAAGTGTACTGGCTAATCTCTGGCTGTGGCAGGTGGAAGACCCCTCCATGCGCTGGCAGATGGCTCTGTACAAGGAGACCTCTGGGAAGGCGGAGGACGCGGAGAACCCGGAGAAGGTGGTGAAGAGAGTCCAGGAGGTCTCTGCTGTGCTGTATCACATCGAGGTGGTGAGTCGCCCTGCTGTGCCCTCCGAACTCCCACTGATGCTTACACTGAGCTCGTACAGAACTACTCGCCCTCTGCCCTCTACCATACTCTCTCTCCATCTCCCTCTGTATTTCTTTTTTCCCTCTCAGACGGAGCACCCCTTCAAGTCTAAGAAGATGGTGTGGCACAAGCTCTTGTCGAAACAGCGCCGCAGGGCAGTTGTGGCCTGTTTCAGAATGACACCCTTGTACAACATTCCCAGGTAACATTTCACACACACACACACACACACATACTCACACACTCTGAAACATTTACCTCTGTCATGCTTAAAGATAAACTCTCTTCTTAATGATTACTTTGATCTAAACAGTCTCCCCTTTCTTTTTTAAACTTTTCTTTCATAATGAACTAAGTTGCCTTTTAGAGACCTAATGTGGTATTAATGTACACACTCAATCTCACCTGAACTCTCAGTATCTAGCGTACGTTATTACTGAACTCTCCCTCTTCCCAACAGACACAGAGCATCCAACATGTTCCTGGATGGCTATAAACGCAATTGGATAGTGACGGAGGGATACTCATTTGAAGACAGGATGATTGACGACTTGTCTGTGAGTACTGTGGTGTGACAGCGTGTGCCTAGCTGCATTTTCCATGATGAACACACACTGCTCATGCACACGCATGCATGCACACACACACAAACACACGCACACATACGCACACACAAAAAAAACATACACACACACAGACTCCACACACGCACACACAGTGGTTTCTTTCCTTTCCATTTTTAACCATATCACTCCACAGTACCAAATATTGCTTGAAAGGAGGTTTCCTCCATTTAAACTTTAGAAAACCATGGAGGAAGAGGAAGAGGAGGAAGAAGAGACTGAATCAAAGCCAGATCCCCTTCACCAGCTGATCCTTCACTTCAGTCGCACTGCTCTTACAGAAAAGACGTGAGCCCCCCCATCACCCCCCAGGAATGATTTGAGTGCTCAAGCACAATACCCTTTTCACGCAAAATAGCCAGCTTTCCAAAAGCTCATTTTGTTCCATGAGATTAGATCTATGTTGTTGTTGCATGGCACACACACATTCACTCGTACCTATGGGCAATTTAGAGTCTCCAGTTAGATATCTGCATGTGTTTGGACTGTGGGAGGAAACCAGAGTACCTGGAGGAAACCCACGTGGACAAAACATGCTCTTGTGTTTTGGCCTTTGTGTTCACTGTTTCAAATGGTGTAAGTCGTTCAGTATTGGCTATGAAACATGTCTCTCACTTGATCTTTCTTTCCATGTTCATACTCAGCCTCATCTCGTGTCTCTTCTCTGTCTTGCAGTAAACTTGACGAAGATTATTTATACATGGCATATGCCGATATCATGGCAAAGGTGAGTTTTAAATTTTTATTTTAATAAAATTTTTATTTGACTGAATTTTTCATCATTTCATAATGCGTTATCAGTGGAGGGTTTTTGGTCTGTCGCTGATGTCACTGTCTGTCTGTCCGTGTCAGAGCTGCCACATTGGTGAGGAAGACGAAGGGGGAGAGGAGGGGGGCGAGGATGAGATGCCCTTTGAGGTGCGACAGACAGAGATGGTATGGGGGGGCCTGGGGCAGGGGACAGGGGACACACCGGAGCTGCTGCTTTCGACGCACTGCGTGACCACGCCCGCCACTGCACCGCCCTTCCCCTATCCTACAGCCCCTCTCCCCTATCCTCCACCCCTCTCCCCTATCCTACACCCCCCCATCCTATACCCCCCCATCCCTGATCTACACCCAGCACTGCACCCCCCTGTTCTACTGCTCTTCTATAACCCCTCCCGCCTGCTCCCTCACTGTTCCTCTTCATTCCTCTGATGTGTACCCCACCACGGTGTTTCTGGCCTTGGTTCTGATCCGTGTTAACACACTGCATGACCTGAGCAAGTGCAGAGAGACGCCACAAACACCACCCAACCAATCACAGCTCTGGCCTACCAATCGCAATACCTGTAAATTGACATGAATGTTCTGGGACAGGCAGACTTGTGGGATGTGCATAATCCATCATTCACTTAGACTTATAGGTCAGGAGGTCACTGCAGTGCACAATCCAGAAAGTCTTTAGTGTTTGCAGGTACAATGTAGTGATTCATTTTTAATCAATGTTTGCCCAAGAACAGGGTTGGAGGTTACTGCTGTGATGCAAATGGACTGGCACAGAAACGCACACACACACACAGACATACATACACAAACACGCACACATACACACGCACACACACGCACACATACACATGCACACACTCACACAGAAATTGGCCTCTCTGATTGCATAAGTCCCCTTGGATGCTCTGGCCTCTTGTACTCACTCACTCACCCCCTGGTTGGTGTGCGTTTCCCTTTGTGTGTGTGCCTGTCGAACCCCCCTCACTGAGGACCTCAGTGTCCCCACTACCCGCTCTCACTGTCCTAATCTGCACTTTATTAATCGCCCTTCTCCGCTCTCACTGATGACTACAGGAAAAGCCTGCCCAGTCTTCTACACATCGTCCTGCTCTCAAACACCCCAATATAGACAAGCACACACACATATACACGCACGCACGCGCACACACATTTAGCACGGGTCACACGAGTCATTTTTTCTTGGAGGTTCTCTGTCAGTAATGTCTGTGAGATCTCCAGTGGCTAGGCTTACTGGGAGGGTGGGGTGGTACGGTGGGGGTGCTTTGGGGTGGTGGGTACCATTTTAGCATGCATTGTGGGGGTGCTCTTTGGGCTGTGGGGTGATTTTATGTATTATCTCTTTGGTCAACAGGTTAAAAACACATTTTATAAAACATGCTATTGTAAATAGAAAAGTAATAGGTTTTCTGTAGGTTTTTTGGTACTGAAATTTCATATACAGGGTCTCATGACCCCACTAATGCTCCTCTGGCTGAATGGAAGCAAATCCCTCCAGTAATGCTTCAACATCTAGTATAAAACCTTCCCAGAAGAGTGGAAGTTGTTATAGCAGCGAAGGATGGACCAACTCCATATTAATGCCTTTGTTTGTTCCTGTTAGCAAACGTGCAAGCTAGAATAACCTTATTCTATCTAACCTTATTTTCACCTTATCCATGACTAACAGGCACAGGTGGGTGGAGGAAGTGAAAAAGCGTGTGTGTGTGTGCTTGTGTGTGTGAAAGTAACTGTAGAGTGTATCTGTATTCTGTTTATGTGACTGGAGAGTGTGTGTGCAGTGTGCGTGTGTGTAGTGTGTCTGTAGAATGTCTGTAGTGTGCGTGCGTTTGTGCGTGCGTGCGTGCGTGTGTGCGTGCATGCGTGTACTGGACTGCATGTGTGTTCAGTGAGTATGGGGGATAGTGTGAGCTGTGAGACTGACAGCCCCATCTCTGGCTCTCAGGAGAAAGAGATGGAGAAGCAGAGGCTCCTGTACCAGCAGTCCAGGCTTCACGCCCGTGGAGCTGCAGAGATGGTGCTGCAGATGATCAGTGCCTGCAAAGGTACCCACAGCGCCCCCCCCTGTGGCCCCTTCAGTACATTACGCTACAAGTAACACTGCCAGCACAGACCATTACACAATGCATCTCTTCACCAAAAATACTGCCTGTGGCCTTACGTTGCTCAAAGTACTGCTAGTGCATGTAACATCACAGGAAACCGTGCCCCTGCTCTGTCGGGCTGCTCTGTTCACACTGTCCTCACGGTCACGCCCACTGCTCCCTGCACCTGTCTCAGGTGAGCCTGGTGCCATGGTGTCCTCCACCCTCAAGCTGGGCATCTCCATCCTGAACGGCGGGAACTGCGACGTGCAGCAGGTACGGGGCCGGCGGTGTGTGCAGGGAGCCCGCGCTGCGCTGACGCGTCAGATGCGCTGATGGGCTGCATTTCCTCTCCTCTCCTCTCCTCTCCCTGCAGAGAATGCTGGACTATCTGAAGGACAAGAAGGACGTGGGATTCTTCCTGAGCGCACAGGCCCTGATGCAGACCTGCAGGTCTGCCTCTCTTCTCTCTTACACACGTGTGTGTTTGTGTGTGTGTGTGTGTGTGTGTGTGTGCGGTTGTGAGACTGAGGGTCTGCGTCAGTGTGGGTAATGATTCTCTATCTCTCTCTCTCTCTCTCTCTCTCTGCAGTGTGCTGGACTTGAATGCCTTTGAGAGGCAGAATAAGGCCGAGGGGCTGGGAATGGTGTCAGAGGAGGGAACCAGTGAGTTCACCCGCACACTGCGCTTATCTTACATTTTCATTTAGGCATCTGAGTGATGCTCTTATCCGGAGATACTTACACAGTTCAGGTTGGGTCCAGGGGTACGATGGCAGAACCACACCCGGGAACCAAACCTACAGCCTACAGTTTCCTGAGTTGCAGACCCAGTTCCCTAACCATTGTACTATACTTCCACAGAGTGTAGGGCATCTCCAAGGAATCTGCAACATCACACTCTGGCAACTTCACACTTGAGGACACTCAAGCTGCAATCCCACACACAGGCAACTTGTACACACTGCAGTCCCACACACAGGCAACTCGTACACACTGCAGTCCCACACACTGGCAATCCGTACACACTGAAACCCCACACAATCACACACCAATACTCACTGCAGTCCCACACACTGGCAACCCATACACACTGCAGTCCCGCACACATGCTGGATCACCCCCACACTCTAGCCACCTATTCACGCTGGAACTCCCCACAAACTGCAGTCCCACATATTGGGATCTGATTTAAATTTGCATAGTACCTTGTGATATTAGGATTGTCTGAGGGCACATTAATCTGGAATATTTTATATTCACCACATCCATTCAGACACCTTTGCAACACAACACACCTAGCAAAAAACGTATTTATAGTTTGTGGACAATATTCTTGTTGAGTATGGTTTTAAGTTTAGAACAGGTAAATGTGTGTTTGCCCTCCTGTTGTTTATCTGTTGGAGCAGTAATGCATCTCTGTTTAAACTTTGTGTTTTCATTTATAGCTGTATATACGAGCATGATACTCAATTTCCTGTTCATATGTCATCTTCCTGTCTGTGGTGTAGAAGTATCAAATCTGCAGGTATAATGGTCAAATTTCAGTGAGTACAATGACCTTCCCTTAATGTCTTGTAAAGTTTCACACGTTGGCATGGATTTACCAAATCTCACTGTCACCAGAACCCCAATTTGCTACCCGTTTGATTTATTAATGGGATCTAACAGCAGGAACAGAGCTAGGCCTGGTGGAAGGACCCAGGAGTAGGAGCATCATGTGCAGGTTCCCCAGAGTTCAGTGTGCGCTGTTTTTACGACCAGATGACACACAAGATTACTCATGCTAACTGGGACTTGCCTGTGCACAGAGTATACAAACATATTTGTGTCTGTATATAATTCATGTTCAGGTGTGAAAATACTTTAAATGAAAAACTCACCACAGTCTCCAGTGATGGGGTAACAAGATCATATAGCAACCAATTGACACTTAATATGTATAGATTTAGATTAAAACTAAAAGCTGCAGTTCGTAACTTTATCAACGGTCAAAATATTGTGAAAACGTCTTAAATCAAAACACCCATTGGCCATGTGACACACCCCTATCCCCCCTGCGTGAACCTGCATCAACATTTCCAGCTGTAGCTGACTCATAAGCAGCATTACAGGATCAGACTGGCATAGCTAACGCTCCACTAAAAATGCCAGCTCCAACGGTCCAGGTGAGACAACCGAATCTCTTCCTGAATCTGTTGTTCTTGTTTTTCAAAAACCAGGGATTCAAACACAGAATTTGAGGGTATGAAGTGTATGGTGCTGGATCTCTCTCACAGTGGCTGTTTCTGTGACTGCTATCAATCATGCATGACCGTTTCCCTATATTTTTCTAAAAATAAAACTAAAAATATTAAAAGTTACCAACTGCAGCTTTTTATGACTTTAGTGTTTCTGTGGTCACTATATTTTAGTATTATATAATTGTGGTACATTTTACATTTTTTTCTATAATGAAATGCCATACATGGCAGGAAATGGATATGTATGGGCCTTCATTAATACGTCTGTAAAATGTCAATAAACACATCAGGGAGATTAGTAATTGCAGAGTAGAACTGCTGGTGAATGATTGTTAATCTCACCCCTCCCTGCCAAAGCCTGGACTGCTTATGTTTTTAACTCACTGCCCACTCTCTCTCTCTCCCCCTCCACCAATATCATCCCATCCCATCCCCCCACCCCTTATTCCTTCACCTCCTTTACCGTCATCCTCCCTTCACGGTTCTCAGACATGAAGCTAGAACGTGGTAAATAAAGATATCTCTTTCTCTCTTCTTCTTCATTACCTGTCTCTGTCCCTTTCTATTAGTCCTTCCCTATCTTTTTTCATGCGTGGAGTTCAACCTGCATTTCATTTCACACTCAAGGAGATATATATGGAAGAAACACTTTTCGGTCACTTAGTGGAGTCTTGTACTTACTAGTACTGGTCTTTGCTAGCCATCACTGTCTTAAATGACTTGACTTGATATGTTACCTCAAACCACTATCTTAAAACTCTTATGTGTATTTTGGCAGTTCTTGTTTTATTTCCAAGAACCTCCTCCATTTTACAGATTACTTACAGCCAAAAACAAAAAAGTAAAAAATAATCAAAGTGATTGAAAAGTTGTTTTGTTTTCATGCCCCTTGAGTGTCTGATAACAGATCTACTGTAACTCCAAAGCCCAGATGGTTGACCAAAGGGAAAGAAAGAGACGGTCACAGGAAAACAGTCTCCTTGCTTTCCTGGTTAGCGGCCTGTAGAAGTCTGACCGCAGTCAGTAACATCCTTTTGGACGAGCCTGAAATGAACTGCAGCCTTGATCGGAAATTCCCTAAAGTTCTTTCTGCCCAAGTGGGCCAATTGGTGTGATTGGGATGAATCCGGTGTCCGATAAATCAGTCATGCTTTTTTTTGTTGAAAAAGGAAGCAATGATTTGGATTTTTATGAGCCATTTGTATCAGCAACGATGGTGTTGAGGAAAAGGGTCAGTACACTCTATGTGGCACAGACATCTTGATTCAGCACACTGCTAATCAGGGTAAAGGGCACTATGAGCTGTTCTCTATTACACCTTGTGTTTCTCAACCAGAGCAAACCAGTATTCTGGTGCGCGGTGTCCATGTTGTTAAAACTGATAAAACAATGTTGACACTGCACCCCGGAATACTGGGTTGCTTCAGAACATTTTTTTATTTATTTTAAGCTCTGGATGTTCGTGAGTAACATTATATTTGGAGAGAGATGTTGACTTTTTTTAATGAAAAATTTTGGTGCTTTGACCCATTGAGGTCCGTTGTATCAGGGAGAACGGCCCCTTTATATACCCTGGGCTGGAAAGGACTTCCTGTGTCTTTAGGTGAGATATGTTTCAGGGGCATGTTCAGTCTCACCACAAGCAGTGCTTTGTCCTAAAAATCTGTATAGTAAATATAAGAAAGTATTATGTTTTCTTTGGTTCTTAAGCTAGTTTTTATTATGGGTTTGGCTCAAATGCTGTCCATCAAATGTTGTTGTAGAGTGAAAATATGCAAGGACAAAGTGCATTGTGCTTTCATTGAATCTGGCCTTCAATAATTAGTCAATAGAAAAATGATATGCGTCAAAGAGTAAAAGTATTTTAGCTTTGGCTTTTACATCATCTCCCAGTGGTACACTTTCAAAGAACATGTGCATTTTTAACTGATAAACAAATAGCTTTACCGTAGTCCCATATGATTTTACTGAGATTTAAAATATCCCAATGGGGGATAAATTCATTTTAGAACTAAGCAGTGCACATGCTTGGTCCAGTCATGAAATTGATCTCATATGTATTATCTGAAGAGAACAGCTCCTTGTGTCCTTTTATTAACACGATTTAGAAAGCACAGCTCTTATTAATTCATGGTGAGGTTTTCATCTACGACCTTACCACATGCGTGGCTGTATTTAAATACTCACACTGCAGTCTTGTATAGTCGTGGTTCGTATATCGAGCTCTAGCTCCTGAGTAGGTGTGATTAATTTTATTCTGGCATTGTTATGTTTAACATGCTAATCTAATATGTAACTCATGCCAATTATTTCATAGATTTGTGGATTAATCTCAGACTTTGTTTGGAATGCAGTGTTATGATAGGTATATATTTTCACTGTCGTTGCATTTATTGGTTTTAAATGCTATGCTGCATTACAACATTTTGAAAATTTTGTTACCGAAATACTGCATTATTAATCAATGCGTTTCAAAACGTTAACTTTATATGTTCTTTACAGGTAAACTTGTGTAAAGGACAAACAGGAAAAGTGGTGAACACTTAACTTGAACTATAAGCATTAAATCATATACAAAATTGTGATAAACATGACATAACCTGTCATAACCAGCCATAACAGCATATAGCCGCTTGTGAATTGTCATAGCACTGTCATATTGTATGCAGCAGTTATTTTGAAAAGGTTTAACAAAATAACTATATGTTATGACAGTGTGATGGCAACTGTAATTTTACCTAATTGCTGGATATGACTGGAAATATGTCATGCATATAGCAATGTTAAATATGTAAAGCTAACCCTATTTGCTGCCTCTGACTTGAGCAACTCTAAACTGCTTCTAACAAACTGAAGATGTAATATTATGGCACAATGATACTGTGTTATCCACAGCTACTTCTCCTTGAAGCAACCCTGCCACTAACCTTAATTGTACTGTAGGTGATCTGCCACATTGATTGTGTTGACAGGTAGATTTTATACAGGCAGGTGCACTGAGGTGCCTTCGGGTTTTCAGGCTGTGAGATTGACTGACCAACGGACGCCTGGCACACCAGAGAATGTCACTGTCATCAGAAAATGATTGCACAGAAAATCAGCATCTCCATGCAGCTGCACTTCCTGATGTTCACTTCCTGCTCACTGGAATATGAGCCTTTCTCCGTCTGAATCAAACCTTCAGCCACAACTTGTCAAATGTGTACACTTTGTACACTGTGCTCTGTCCAATTTATCAATAGTCTGGATCTGAAACATTGGATCGGTTCAAAACTTTGCAAACTGATTCACTGACACTGAAGTTAAGATTAACCTATGAAGACAGTTGTAGTCAGTCGGCAGTGCACCAGTGTCGGCATACATTAAAATTGATTTGTTTTATTTTTGTTACTTGAAAACAGGGGTGTCCAGTCTTATCCAAAAAGGGCCGATGTGGGTGCAAGTTTTTGTTTTAGCCCAGCACATGGGCAACTATTTAATGAAGGTCTTCAGTCAAGACCTTCTAAAGTAGAATCAGTTGTCGTAGTGCTGGGCTAAATCAAAAATCTGCGCCCATGCCAGCCCAAGATTTAATCCCCCCCCGCTTAAAAAAAGCACTGCTTCAATTTGTAATGTGTAATGAAAAAGGAAGTGCCATTTACAAGAAGCACTGCTGGTTTTATGTGTGATGATGAGATGATGCATTCTTTAAGCCAAAGCTGTCCACTCAATAGCCACATATAAGTCAGTGTAATAGATCCAGAATCAGTCGGTCACAGACTTGGAATAGGCCAATTGCACCCTGTCTACTTTGAGAGCACATGCCTGGATTAATTGATGTAGAACTTCTATTCCATGTATACATTTTCTGTCTGATCAAGGGTAGAGTAATCGGCAAGCTTGAAGAGATCTAATTCTGGGATTATGACAAACTTATTTCCCCCTCCCTACTCCCCAAATCCCAAACCCCAAACCCCCCCCTCCCTCCACCCTGCTGTCCCAGGCCTCACACACATGTCCAAAAATGTGCCCTGTTCCTGCTTTTCTCTGGCTTAAACCAAACTTCCTGTACCCCGTCCCCCGTCTTCCTCACTTTCTGGAGTTTGTGGAGTGCAGTAGATCTGTCCTGCATGACTGTGTGCCCATGTGTGCTGTTGTGTGTGTGTGTGTGTGTTTGCGTTTGTGTGTGTGTTGTCGAGGGAGGATTCCCAGCCCTCCTTTTTAACTGTAATTGTATCTGTGTATCTGTCCTTTATGTTTCTGTTACTGTGAGTCATTCAGTGTAGTATAGGCCGCTGTGTCTGTAGTTTGTGTGTGTGTGTGTGTGTGTCTCTGTGTAAATGTGAATTTGTCTGTTACATTTTCGTGCGAGTCTGTACGTTTGAGTGGCTATCTCTGTTGCTTAACTGTGCTCTTGTGTGGTAGCTTGTGTGTCGCTCTGTGCAAACTTGTTTTTTGTGTGACTGCCAGCCAGACCACAATGTGAGAGGTGGGGGAGGGGGCCCTCGGAGTAAAACCAAAGCTCCCCACCATCCTACTGTACTCCGCTGTTTGCCAGTCTGCTTACAGACAGACAGACATGTTCTAGAGAATTCTTTTCCATTTCTACTAACATAATAACAAGGGGGGAGAGGGAAGCTAATTTATTTACACCAACACGCACACGTGTGTGCAGGTGCACGTTCACATGTATGTTCCACTTCATGCTCACTGGGGCTCTGAGCATCTGGGCCCTTCCTTGGCTAAAACGCCTGCAGTTCCCATAATTCTCCTTAATATTATATTTTAAAAACATTTTGTGTTTGTTCCTTGTCTCTCTTTCCCTTCGTCACATTATGAACAGTTTCTCTCTTTCTGTTTCTCACTATTTCTCTCTTGCTCTGTCTCTCTCTCTCTCTCCCTGTCCTCCCCCCTCACATGCTCTCCTGCTGTCTCCCCACTTAGATGAGAAGGTCATGGCCGACGATGAGTTCACCTGTGACCTCTTCCGCTTCCTGCAGTTGCTCTGTGAGGGTCACAACAACGGTGAGTGTCAAATCAACTCTGAGAATACCCTGCATGATCTGTTCAAATTAACTTACAGATCTCTGTGTTCTGTTCTGGAGTCTTACACATTGGATCTCTATGTGTTCTGTTCTGGAGTGTTACAGTGGATCTCTGTGTGTTCTGTTCTGGAGTGTTACAGTGGATCTCTGTGTGTCCTGTTCTGGAGTGTTACAGTGGATCTCTGTGTTCTGTTCTGGAGTGTTACAGTGGATCTCTATGTGTTCTGTTCTGGAGTGTTACAGTGGATCTCTGTGTGTTCTGTTCTGGAGTGTTACAGTGGATCTCTCTGTGTTCTGTTCTGGACGATTAGAGTGGATCTGTCTGTGTATTCTGTTCTGGAGTGTTACTGTGGATCTCTCTGTGTTCTGTTCTGGAGTGTTACAGTGGATCTCTGTGTGTTCTGTTCTGGAGTGTTACAGTGGATCTCTGTGTGTTCTGTTCTGGAGTGTTAGAGTGGATCTCTGTGTGTTCTGTTCTGGAGTGTTACTGTGGATCTCTGTGTGTTCTGTTCTGGAGTGTTAGAGTGGATCTCTGTGTGTTCTGTTCTGGAGTATTAGAGTGGATCTGTCTGTGTATTCTGTTCTGGAGCACTAATAGATCTCTCTGTCTGCTCTCTGCAGATTTCCAGAACTATCTACGCACTCAGACGGGCAGCACCACCACCATCAACATAATCATCTGTACTGTGGACTACCTGCTGCGGCTACAGGTAGGTCCACCTGCTGCTGCCTATCACACACAGCCTGTCCCTCCTCCTCCACCTCCCCAGATCCTCAATCTCTGTACATTTTTGGAAAGGGAAGTTATATTTTGTGAGATTGGTTTGCCTGCAGACTGATTGGTTCTCACTAGTTTTAGCATTATGTTACAGGTCAGCAGTTGAGTTAGCTTGAATTGCCCGATTGAGCCCCACTAGTACAAGATTACAGTTCAATAAAAGTAGTACCTGACTGCTGGCTTATTAACAAAGTACAGCCTTAAATCTGACTTACCTCACATCAGTGCGCCAGCCTCATTGTCCAGTAAGGCTAGGGTCAGGCTCATAGTACTGTAAGGCTAGGGTCAGGCTCATAGTACTGCAAGGTTAGGGTCAGGCTCATAGTACTGTAAGGCTATGGTCAGGCTCATAGTACTGTGATGGTCAGGCTCATAGTACTGTAAGGTGATGGTCAGGCTCATAGTACCGTAAGGTTATGGTCAGGCTCATAGTACTGTGATGGTCAGGCTCATAGTACTGCACAATTATAGTATGATCCTGACCAGTAATCTTGACCTCCCTCTATCCACAGGAGTCCATCAGTGACTTCTACTGGTATTATTCTGGGAAGGACATCATCGATGAGCCGGGCAAGAGGAACTTCTCTAAAGCTATGACGGTGGCCAAGCAGATCTTCAACAGCCTGACAGAGTACATCCAGGTGAAGCAGATACTCTGTAGTGCGTGTGTCACTGCTGAGTCTGTTAATACAGACACAGAGTAAAGAAGTGTCAAAGTAACTATATTTATAGTATTGGGTATAATATGTCGTTTTATACTCCCTGCCCCTTTTTCCCCCTTCTCTCTCTCTCTCTCTCTCTCCCTTCACTCTTCCTCCCCCCCCCTTCCACTCCTCCTACCTCTCTGTCTCTCTCTCTCCCCCTCTCTCTCTCAGGGTCCGTGTACAGGTAACCAGCAGTCCCTGGCCCACAGCAGGCTGTGGGACGCGGTCGTGGGCTTCCTCCACGTCTTCGCTCACATGATGATGAAGCTGGCGCAGGTACGAGCCCCAGACCCGCGCTGCTCGCCTTGCTCCGTTCTCCGCACACACACGCCGCACACGCCCGCGCACGCCTGCGCACACGCTGAGCGGGTTCATTCACAGTTCAGCTTGGCTATACTGCGCAATAACCACACACCTGACCGTGCAGCACGTTCTACACTCTCTCTCCTCCCAACTTTCTGCAAGAGAAACAATGGTCAAATCATTCACTACATTGTTTTTTGACAGTGTTCATATAAAGTATGTCCCTTTTCAGTTGCTTTGTGTTTCGTTTAAGTTGCGTTGCTTATGTTTCTGTTTCAGAAAGCACTAAATTGCATCAGTTGTATATTTCAGTCATTACGCTGACTTGTGTTAAAGTCATTGTGATGGCATTTTGTCTGTGTGAACCGTTTTTCACATCAGTTGATATGATTAGGGTGTAAAGTGGCTTGGCCATTCTATCCTTCTGAGTGGTTTCTCTCTCTTACAGTCTGCTTCTTTAAAGTTGGAAATAGCATTCACTACAATATAATCTTACTAGGATTTCATACAGTTGGAGGGGGTCTTAATTGGTCAATTAACAATTCACCATTTAATTATAGATTGATTGATTCTTTTAACTATTTGGTTAAATTGGGAAATTATTAAATATTTTAATAAGATGGATAAAACTATCTGAAGAAAGGGGCAGCCTGCCAAAAAATAAACCTTCCTTGATAGAATTTACCTTAGATTTTACCTTCAAATTTACCTTTGTGATTTGTAATATAACCTGAACCTGAGTTTGTGTGATTTTCTTAAAATTTATTTATTATTATTTTTTATAATAATTTTCCTCACGTGGGGCTGCACATGTCCAATTCTTAGCTCAATTTGGAATGTCCAGTTAACAACCGGCAACTGCATGCATGATCTCCACTGCCGATTCGGGAGTGTGCAGTCATCCATGGTTCTTCTCTGAAAAGCTGCTTCTTTACACACCACAGCCTATAACCAAGCTCATATAGAGTTGAGTTGGAAAACGTCTTGTATGTGGCTTTGGCATGCAGTCCCCGGGCACCTGATTGACTAGCGAGGGTCACCAGAGTGATGAAATGCGGAAACTAAACAGATTGAACCCTTCCCTACCCTGGGCAAGGCAATCGCCAATTGCTCATTGCCCGCTGGAGCCAAGGGCCCGCGTTTGGCTTTATTTGGTCACCCATTTCATACTGTTACCTTTCTGTATCCACCTGTCTCTGTAGCCCCTCTCTGCTTTCTCTAATGTTCCTATACAGCTTTCTGTCTGAGATTTTGTGTTTACACTCAAATGGTACACATCACTTCCCTTATTTTTAAACAAAATATGCATTTTTGTATTTCTTTCGAAAGACCATCTCTCCCATTTGATGTAAGAATGGAATTTGGCTGATTGAATTTGTGAATTCATTAGAAAAACTTCACTGTCATCTGGTCATGGTCTTAGTTGTGCTGTTGAGTAAGGAGCAGTCGCAGTCATGTGGTTATGGTCTTGGCTGTATTGTTAGTTGAGTAAAGAGCAGTTACAGTCATGTGGTTATTGTCTTAACTCTATGCTGAGTAAGGAGCAGTTACAATCATGTGATCATAGTGTTAACTACTGTACGCTGAGTAAGGAGCAGTCACAGTCATGTGGTCATGGTCTTAACTGTACTGTTAGTTGAGTAAGGAGCAGTCTCAGTCATGTATGTGGTCATGATCTTAAATATATTGTAAGCTGAATAAGGAACAGTGAGTCATGTGGTCATTGTCTTAGCTTACTGTACACTGCGTGAGGAGCAGTCACAGTCATGTGGTCATGGTCTTAACTCTTCGGTTAGGTGAGTAAGGAGCAGTCACAGTCATGTGATCATAGTGTTAACTACTGTATGCTGTGTAAGGAGCAGTCACAGTCATGTGGTCATGGTTTTAACTGTGCCGTAAGCTAAATAAGGAACAGTGAGCCATGTCATCATGATCTTAACTGTGCTGTTAATTGAGTAGGGCGTAGTCACAGTCATGTGGTCATGGTCTTCACTGTACTGTTATGTGAGTAAGGAGCAGTCACAGTCATGTGGTCATGATCTTAACAATACTGTAAGCTGAAGAAGGAACAGTGAGTCATGTTGTCATAGTATTGACTGTACTGTTAGTTGAGTAGGGCGTAGTCACTGTCAGGTGGTCATGGTCTTAACTGTACTGTTAGCTGACAGCCAGCTCACAGTTATTTCCACTCCATCAAATTTACTGAAGTGTGGAACAGTTTTTCTTTGTCAGTATCAGGGTCTAAATGTGTGTCCCATTTGCGTAGACATCCCATAATTAAAGCCTCAGGTGACGGTTTTACTATGGAGCTGCTGTGTATTAGAAAAGAGAACTAATTTTTGTTAAACTGTCCACTGTACGTGCAATTAAAATGTAATTAAAATGCTTTTCACTCTCTCTACCTTTGTCCTTTAACCAGTGTTTGAACTGTCAGACTAGAAAGGTGCCATGCCCCAATACATTCTTATGCTCAGCAGCTCAAAACAGAGCCGTCCAATAACCTTGAGAACACAGTTCAAAAGAAGCATAATTCATTCAGCTTGCGTGTAAACTCGGGGAAAGAGGGAGAGATTGTTGAAAATACAAAAATGATTTAAAAATGTTGTTGGTGGATAACATTTTTATTTTGGTGTGTGACCCTGCCAGATGCATCCTCGAGAAGGACCTCGAAATGGAGTAAGACCCCGTGTACCTCTTTATGTGCCATCTCACGCGTAGTCTTTTGCTGCCCCTATGCATTCTTCCTCTTTCTCTTCCTCATCCTCTCTTTCTGACACTCCATTCTCTTTAGGCTCGCTTCCTGCACAGTCTTCTGGAGTGTGACTGCTTTTCCTTGCATTTGCTTTCTTTAACATAGATATCTGTACATTTTTTGTTCTCAAGATGGATCACCACGAAATAAGTCATTCTAAGAAATTATTTACATTGCTATTACACCACAATGGATTTTCAGAAAATGACATGAAATGGAGTTGAGCACATGGATGAGGTGATCACAGTTGCATTATGGGATGCAAGAAAGATTAATTTGGACAGGTTTCAGGAACCAGGAAAAGGTGACTGCAGAATAAGCATTCTTCAGCTGCTGCACTGGAGTGTACATTTTTTTACATTTTCCATTTGACTTGCTCATCTCCCCACGAACAGGCACAGGTCAGACTGAACGCACGTCCACAGTCTCCTGAAAGCTCTTTAAATGGTTTTGGAGGTGGACTGCCTTCATTCTGCGTTGCTGCGTTGTGACAGCTGGGCGTGGCCAGGGCTGCAGGCGTGTCGCTGTGCTTGTATTGGCAGCTGTTGCTTGCCTGTTCTAGGGCGTCGCTTCCACAGCCCTGTGCCATGAGCGCCAATGGTGTGCTGTCGCTGCCTTGGTCAGCCATCTGATTGGTTGCAGAGCTGAGGAAGCGAGCCACTGTTTTGCCCATTAAACGATGTGTACCAGGCGTGTGTGTGTGTGTGTGTGTGTGTGTGATTGTCTATGTGTGTACGTTTGGGTGTGTGTGTGCCTCTCCTCTCCCCCGCCTGTGTGTTTCTGGCTGCAGCCACTGCTGTGGTCTCTAATGCTCGCAATGCGTATCTCTCATTCAAATGCAAACCCAGGATCATTTCTGGAGTAGAACAAACTCGGAGGTAAGGGACCAATGAGCCGGCTCCGTCCTCTCCTGCTTGTTCCTGACGTGACCGCTCCCTAAGGCTCCCTATCTCGCGCACACACACGCAGGCATACACAAACGCACACACACACGCAAACACACACACACACTCATGCGGTGGCTCCCACAGTTCCAGTGGATGAGCCATTCCAGGGTTTACCATAAACCACAGGCTCCTAAATATGAGCTGTTACCAACTAGGGCTGGGAGGATCATTGTGCAAACCTCTTGTAAATTTCTGTCTGAGTTTGGGATGTCATGATGACAGACACGTCTAGCTGAGTGACGTTAATGTTTGCAGGCTATATTTTCCTTGGGAAGTCTTGAGAATGGGAGAGTTTTTTTTCCCCATGCCTTCACACTGTTCATGGCTAAGGCAGGAACAGACTCTTTGTTCCAGTCCAGATTTGTCCTTTAAAATACCAAATTGTAATATATCAACAACTTTATCTGCATTAATCTGTTGAACAAATGGTCTGTGTCTTTGCTTTTTACTTTCTAATCTGTGTGTTGAATTCTCTTTGATGCATATCCTGATCATGGTTACTATAGATGCCATCAACAAATATCAACCAATTTGTGTACATTTTTATCTGATACCTTAAAAGGTCTAAAAACATCAAATCTGATTCCAGATGCAAAATGTCCATTTGCTACTCAAATGATTCTTCACTACCTTTGAGAGACAGAAAAGAGCTACTGGCCTTATGAATGACATGGGAGTGTAGATTTCTGTGCAAGGCATTGCAGTAAAGACTGGCTGCTGTGGTAACATGTTTTTATGTTGTTTTGTGTGCCTGTTTGTACCCTGCTTGTGTGTCAGGATTCCAGTCAGATTGGCCTACTGAAGGAGCTTCTGGACCTTCAGAAGGACATGGTGGTCATGTTGCTGTCTCTGCTAGAGGGTAAGAGATCAGACCTCTCTCTGTGCCTCTCTCTGAATATTCTCCCCTTTTCCCCCTCATGTTCAGTATGCAAATACTGGTATTGTTTTTGTATTGTGCACAACATGCCGTGGTCCCTCTGCCTCTGCTCTACACATTTATGTTCTGAAAATATGATGTCCTGATTTTATCAGATAACACTGACCTTGAGTGTCTCAACCAGAGGCAGAGCAATTCCGGGATGTTGTAAGTGCTGAATGTTCACCCGGACAGTTGGTGGCCGGAGAGAATGTTCAGCAGGAAAGCCAAATACTTGTGGCCTCCAGAGAGGGTTAGGGTCTTGAAAAGGAGCGTGTTCTGTCTGCTTACTAATTTTTTTTTTCTTCATCTACGTGGGTCAGGTAATGTTGTGAATGGCACCATTGCCCGTCAGATGGTGGACATGCTGGTGGAGTCGTCCAGCAACGTGGAGATGATACTTAAGTTCTTCGACATGTTCCTCAAACTGAAGGACATTGTGGCCTCTGACGCCTTCATGGACTACGTGACCGACCCGCGCGGGCTCATCTCCAAGAAGGACTTCCAGAAGGCCATGGACAGCCAGAAGCAGTACTCTACGTCCGAGATACAGTTCCTTCTCTCCTGCTCCGAGGCAGATGAGAACGAGATGATCAACTTTGAAGAGTTCGCCGACCGCTTCCAGGAGCCGGCCAAGGACATCGGCTTCAACATCGCCGTGCTGCTCACCAACCTGTCGGAGCACGTGCCCCACGACACGCGGCTGCAGAACTTCCTGGAGCAGGCCGAGAGCGTGCTGAACTACTTCCGCCCGTTCCTGGGCCGCATCGAGATCATGGGCGCCAGCAGGAGGATCGAGCGCATCTACTTCGAGATCAGCGAAGCCAACCGCACGCAGTGGGAGATGCCTCAGGTGCGCGAGTCCAAGCGGCAGTTCATCTTCGACGTGGTGAACGAGGGCGGCGAGTCGGAGAAGATGGAGCTCTTCGTCAACTTCTGCGAGGACACCATCTTTGAGATGAACATCGCCTCGCAGATCTCTGAGGTGGAGGAGGAGGAGAAGGAGGACGAGGATGAGGAGGAAGGAGGAGGAGGGGAGGGAAACGGAGGGGCAGAGGGAGGGGAAGGCGACGAGGCCAACGGAGAGGACGGCCCGCCCGAGTCCAGCTCTGCCTTTGCCGACTTCCTGAACAGCGTGGTGGAGTTCATGCACATGTTCACTTTCCGCAACCTGCGGCGCCAGTACCGGCGCGTGAGGAAGATGACCATCCGGGAGATGGTGGTGGGCCTGGTCACCTTCTTCTGGACCATCCTGATGGGCATGCTGCACTTCATCTACAGCGTGTGCAAGGGCTTCTTCCTCCTCATCTGGAGCACGCTGTTCGGTGGCGGCCTGGTGGAGGGCGCCAAGAAGATGACCGTGACCGAGATCCTGGCCAGCATGCCCGACCCAACGCAGGACGAGGTGCACGGGGACCTGCCCCCCGAACCAGGGGCCAGGGTGGAGCAGGAGGCCGGTGGAGCAGCAGACGCCATGGATGTGGGCGCAGGTGAGGAAGAGGAGGAGGACAGCAAGGAGAAGGAAGGAGGCCGGCTGCCAGGCTTTGACACCCCTGGGGGGCTCGGAGACATCGGCGAGCCCACCACGGTCGAACCCCCCACCCCTGAGGGCACCCCATTAGCCAAGAGAAAGCTGGTGAGATTCTGTTTTCCAGGGATTTCAGCTCTCTCCTTTTATTTTCCTTAGCTAACTTTTTTTTTGTGTGTGTGTCACATAACATGTTCTGTGAATAGTTTTGCCATGTAGCTGCACATTGATAGTTTTGAAGCAAACTCCGTATAAACCCAGAGCTGTGGTTGTTGAGTTATTCTCACCTGCTGTTTTTATTTTGTTTCTCTCTTTCAGTTATTCTCTCCTGTTGTTTATATGGTGTTTTAGCTTTTATCTCAGTTATTCTCTCCTGTTGTATCTATGGTGTTTTAGCCCTTCTCACAGTTATTCTCTCTCCTGTTGTTTCTATGGTGTTTTAGCCCTTCTCACAGTTATTCTCTCTCCTGTTGTTTCTATGGTGTTTTAGCTGACTGGCTCAGAGGAAGAGGAAGCTGAACCAGAGGCACCTGCAGAGGAACCAGCGCCAGAACCAGAGAAAGCTGAGTGAGTTCTGCTCTGTCCTCTCTCCCTCAGTACCTTCCAACCCAAAAAACACTGATGAGATTGATGTGTACGTGCCAACTAATGTACTCTGTGCCTGAGCGAGGTCACCATGGATAGATGAGTTTAGTCCCACTGTTGCAGACCCCTGGCTGTAGTGAGCTAATGGCTCAAGAAAGCGATGGACAGGCTAGGGAACTCACCCAATCAGGAGCCTTGTCACATCCACCAATCGGAAGCTCTGCCACCTCTGTTTCCTGTGCAGTTGGTGTACCTAGTCAGCTAATGGCTCAAGCGAACGATGTAAAGGCTAGACCTCGGCCAGTCAGGAGCCTCGTCACTTCAGCCAATCAGAAGCCCTGCCACCTCTGTTTCCTGTACCGTTGGTGTGAGGGAGCAGAGTTTTCAGGAACAGCAGATCGTGTATGTATGGCACATCACTGGCTCTTTGGCTTTCAGCACTGAGAATGGAGAGAAGGCTGAAAAGGAGCCAGAGGAAAAAGAGGAGCCGAAAGAGGTGGAGGTGGAGGAGGAGAAAGAGAAGGTGAAGACAAAGACCCAGAAAGAAAAGAAGACTGCAGGAGAGGACGCCTTTGAGCTCTGGAACGAGCTGGAGGTCCAGAGGATCAAGTTCATGGTGAGCGCAGTGACTTCCTACCTCATCCTGAATTCTCAGTCTCATTTCATCAGTCTCACACAGGGACCTGCATCAAGGGCCACTTATACATTTTTATGTACATTATGTGTATACCATGAATATTTCTTCACTACACTTGTGCCCTTCAAAAATTGCCTTAGTCCGTGTCCCTACTGTGTGTTGCCACAAGGATATACAAGGCTTTATTTAAGAGCAGTGAAACCAGGGTTAAGGGGTTAAGGGCTAAGGGGTCCTGAATCCCCGGCTGTTTAGTTTGACTGCATGTAAATCAGCTCTCAGGCTTTCAGCGTCTATCTCCCATTCTCACGCCACCAAAAGAAGTCTCACAGCAAATCGAAACGATGGTGTCATTTAAACTGCTGTGAAGTCAATAATAAATATTTGCTACTCAGAAATGATTAGCGTTTTTGGATGTACTCAATTGTGTGTCTGTGAGAAGTTGGTGAAAAAATTAACTGATCACATTTGACAAATACCAACAGTATTTATGCAGCTTTCAGCTTGGAAAATGAAAGCACGTGCATGACATTAAAATCTATTACATTCCGGCAGACAAAAGTTGGCTCTGATAATTATCTGTGTAAGGATAAGTGTTGTATGGATAATCCATGTCAGTGGTGTGTGCGGAGTGTCTTATGCTATGTTTCTCTCCTTCGCAGAACTACCTCTCCCGTAACTTCTACAACCTACGCTTCCTGGCTCTCTTCATCGCCTTCGCTCTCAACTTCATCCTGCTCTTCTACAAGGTTCCCAGAATGCTCTGCTCTCCCTGCTTCATCGTACTGTGTGTTCCTGTTTCTCTCCATCACTGTGGAGAAATTGGGTTTACATACTGTATCGTGATCAGACTTGGGTTGGTCAAATGCAACCAAAAACATCATTAGAACATAAAAAATCTATTTGAACTAATTCCCCAATATTTAGGATAATTCTTCTTTTATATTGATTGTACATTTTGGATGTTTTTGCCCAGTATCCATGGTATTTTAAATATGTATTTAATTATATGATTATTATACCCGAGTAGTCATACAGTCATAGTGTCCATATCTGCCCCTCTCTGTTAGTTTCTCTCACTGGTCTACCCCTCCCCCCCCCCATGCACAGGTGTCAGACACTCCCAGAGGTGAGGAGGAGCTTGAGGGCTCAGCGATGTTCGAAGGCTCCGGGATGTTCGAGGGTTCCGGGGGCGAGGCGGAAGGTTCTGGAGTGGAGGATGGAGGAGATGAGGAGGATGAGGAAAGCCTGGTGTACTTCTTCCTGGAGGAGAGTACTGGATACATGCAGCCAGCGCTGTTCTGCCTCGCCATTCTGCACTCCGTCATCTCCTTCCTCTGCATCATCGGATACAACTGCCTCAAGGTCTGCTTCCGGCATGAACACAGGCTGCCGCAACGGGGCGCTGTCTGCTGGAGAGCCACTGCATGCAGGCTCGCTACCCAACAGACCATGATCAGATGGCATATCTGAAATACTTCATCCTTTATACACACCAGTCAAATTCCCGCAGATTACTCAATACAATAATGAGTGTGTGTGTGTGTGTGTGGTGTGGTGTGAGTGTGTGTGTGTGTGTGTCTGTGTGTGTGTGTGGGTGTGTGGGTGTGTTTGTGTGTGTGTCTGTGAGTGTGTGTGTGTGTGGGTGTGGTGTGTGTGTGTGTGTGTGTGTGTGGTGTGTGTGTGTGTGTGTGTGTGTGGTTGTGTGGTGTGGTGTGTGTGTGTGTGTGTGTGTGTGTGTGTGTGTGAGTGTGTGTGTGGGTGTGTGTGTGTGTGTGGTGTGTGTGTGTGTGGTGTGTGTGTGTGGTGTGTGTGTGTTGTGTGGTTGTGTGTGTGTGTGTGGTGTGTGTGTGTGTGTGTGTGTGTGTGTGTGTGTGTGTGTGTGTGTGTGTGCTGTGAGTGTGTGTGTGGTGTGTGTGTGTGTGTGTGTGGTGTGTGTGTGTGTGTGGTGTGGTGTGTGTGTGTGTGGTGTGTGTGTGTGGTGTGGTGTGTGTGTGGTGTGTGTGTGTGTGTGTGTGGTGTGTGTGTGTGGTTGTGGTGTGTGTGTGTGTGTGTGTGTGTGTGTGTGTGGTGTGTGTGTGTGTGTGTGTGTGTGAGTGTGTGTGTGTGTGTGTGAGTGTGGTGTGTGTGTGTGTGTGGTGTGTGTGTGTGGTGTGTGTGTGGTGTGGTGTGTGTGTAGTGTGTTTTGTGGTGTGTGGTGTGGTGTGTGTGTGGTGTGTGTGATGTGTGTGTGTGTTGTTGATGTGATTGTGTGTGGCTGGGAGTGGTTGTGTTTGGTTGGGTGTTGTGTTGTGTTTGAGTTTTTTGTTGTGTGGGGTGTTGTGTGTATGTGGGTGGGTCTGTGTAGTGTGTGTGTGTGTGTTTTGAGTGGTGTGGTTGTGTGTGTGTTGTGGGTCTGTGGAGTGTGTGTGTGTGTGGTTTGTGTGTGTGTGGGTGGTTGTGGGTGTGTGTGGTGTTGTGAGTGTGGGGTGTGTGTGTGTTGTGTGTGGTGAGTGTGTGAGTGTGTGTGTGTGTGTGTGTGTGTGTGTGTGTGTGGTGTGTGTGTGTGTTGTGTGCGTGTGTGTGTGGGTCTGTATAGTGAAACAGTTTGCTAGGAGTCGTAGAAGCAAAGACGGACTTGTGTTGAAGTCCAGGCTTGATTCAGTGCTGGATACTCTTTTAGATTGTAGTAAAAATAATGAGCCTAAATGGGCAGAATGGTCTGTTCTCCTCGTTGTGCGATTATGTGTTATGTTCAAGAAAGTTCTTTTGTATGGTCGTGTTCTTGATTCATAACACAACATGCCATGGAAACGTTCAGGAAGCCGCCAGCTGCGCTTTAACATTTTTGTGTTTAAGCACGTGGCGCTCCGTTCCTCCTCAGGTTCCCCTGGTTATCTTTAAGAGAGAGAAGGAGCTGGCTCGCAAGCTGGAGTTTGACGGTGTGTACGTCACCGAGCAGCCTGAGGATGACGACATCAAGGGCCAGTGGGACAGACTGGTGCTCAACACACCGTAAGACTGAACACAATCTCAACATCTTCAATGTTAAACCACTGCATCACAGACACCGAGGCAGGAAATATTACTTCCTACCTGGTCTTCAGAAAAGTGATTCAGATTGTGTACTTGTCCGATAGTATCAATCATCAACATCAATAGTCCCTTGGAGGCTATGTCAATGCAGTAAGCAAATTTGTTGAACACATTTTACATTAATCGCTGAACAAACTTAACTTAAGTCAAGCATGTAGATGAGTACAATTAATTTATTTCCTAAATATTAAACACCATTTTAAATGCCTTAGGTCTTCCCAAATGGACAGTCATGCCAATGGTTTTCAACTCCATCTAGTGTGGCTGAATGGGCTACCTGTACTTTTTAAAAATTTGCTTTTTCATTACATTTCATTTCATTTCATTCCACAGCTCTTTCCCGACCAACTACTGGGACAAGTTTGTGAAGAGAAAGGTGAGTGGCATTAAGAGCAGAGCCTAATTTGGTGGGACTGTGTGAATTCAGTGAAAAGTGAGGATGTGTGAAACCAGGGTGGGGATGTGTGAAATCAGTGAGAGTGGGTGTGTGTGTGTGTGTGTGTGCATGTGTGAGTGAAATGAGTGGTAAGTGGGGGAGTTTATTGCTCTGTGTATGCGCACGTGTGTGCAGGTGCTGGAGAAGTACGGTGATATCTACGGCAGAGAGAGGATCGCTGAGCTCTTGGGAATGGACCTGGCCTCTCTGGACGTCAGTGCTCAGCAACAGGAGAAGAAACCAGAGGCCGACAGTTCCGCATTCACCTGGTACTAAACACATGCTCTTACACGCGCACACACACATTTGTGTACATTCGCGCACACGGATACACATGCACTCATGCATATATACATGCACATTCAATGGCATGTCAGACACACACTGGCACACAGCAAGGGTTTTTACCGAGTGGTGAAACTGAATTAACCCTGAAGCGCACTTCCTGTTTCCTGTTCTCTTCTCCCCAGGATCACCTCCATTGACGTCAAGTACCAGATCTGGAAGTTTGGGGTGGTTTTCACGGACAATGTGAGTGAGGATGATGCGTTTCCCTGGTGTGTGTACAGACGTGTGTACTGTGGCGTGCACCGTTAACAGTGTTTCCTGTGGAATCAACAGGAAGCTTGATGCTCTGTCTATAAGTGAAGCGGCAACAGCCATTTATGGGGTGGGTATGGGGGGCAGGGCTAATTTAAGAGAAAAGGTTCCTTATGGTATGGACCAAATTTTCTTTTTTCTGTCATCATCTCAGTGCTCCTCCCTTTCTTTAGTCTTCTCTATCATTTCACTCTACTTCTCAAACAGGACTCCTTCCTGTCTGTGAAATTAAAATTGTGTGATGTCAAATGTGTGATTTAATTCCTGAAAAAAAAAAATCATGTTAAACCATTATGTTAGTGGTAGTAAACCATCCATCCATTATCTATACCCGCTTATCCTGAGCAGGGTCGCCGGGGAACGCGGAACCTATCCCAGCGTGCATTGGGCGAGATTAAACCAATAAGACCTTAATGATACCCACCCTTAATTATGACATTCTCAACATCCTGCCATTATCCTGCCTGTTTGTATATCTGTTGCATTCATTGGACAGCAGTAGTGTCCCTTTGAATGAGTTATTCTGACAACCTGGCCCCACCCCCATCCATTCGAATGGTGTACTGATTTGGTTATGAATCACTCTCTGGCGTGATCATTGCTACATCGGGTAGCCTAGGCAGCTGAAGATCAGATGGGCCTTTTCTAACCTTGGGGCTATATACACTGCAGATACAGTAGTAAAAATGACAGTTTTATGGGTCTCGTACATTGTGGAGGTCAGATTATTTTTCAGAAATTTCTATTGAATGTTAATCAGTAATCAGGAGATTTATGTTACCGTGGTCCGGTACCACGGCTTTGGAAACGTCATCAGTGGAAACGTAAATGAAAGAGCGCTCTCCTTTTCTCCCTGGCGTTGTCTTTCAGACCTTCCTCTACCTGTGTTGGTACCTGGTGATGTCACTGCTCGGCCACTACAACAACTTTTTCTTCGCCAGTCACCTGCTGGACATCGCCATGGGAGTGAAGACCCTGCGCACCATCCTGTCCTCGGTCACCCACAATGGCAAACAGGTGCTGCATGGGGCTCCTGTGCCACTGACGCTACTTTTCTTTATTTTTACCTTTTTACCCCTCCTCTTGAATGTTTTTCTTGCTTTATTTGGACAGCGAGAAAACAGAGAGAGTAACACCTCGCAGTGGTGTAAGCAATAGAAGAAGCTAATAGAATACTTTATTCTTTCAGAAATGCTAACAGACCCGCAGATTACTGACAAGTTACTGACCAGAGATTGTGCACTTTGGATTTGCGCAGTGTTTTTTGCTGAAAACTCTCAGGGATCTGCAGCAGTGCTTTGAGATCAGAAAGACGGTTTAAACAAGTCAGTGTTTCTGTTTCAGAAGCGTGTCTGAGTCTGACCAGGTCTGTCCTTTATCCACCCGCAGTTCTGTAGGTCAGGGCTGGAGCTCAGATGTTCCCTTGCGCTTTATAGGAGGTGGTTCACCTCCCCTGATGCAATAATGCCCACCTCAGTATTTTCCACCACTCTCTTTTTCTGAAAATGATATTGAAAAAGGCCACATCAGTTACATGACCAAGAAAATATTAAGGTGGGTAGTACTGCGTCATCTGCAAAATGATCAATACATCACATTCTAATCACATGTGATTTGAATGTTAGAAAATAATATTGAAGAAGACCACATCAGTTAAACAAGAAAATTATTATTATTATTATTATTATTATTATTATTTTATAGACTCACATAATGGGGTGAAACTGTTCAATTTTAATGGAGTAACATTGCTTACAGGACAAAAAATAGCTTTTTGAATAACGTCGTTCATAGCTCTTAGACTATGTCAGTCTTCTGAGTAAGTCCAATTAAACGAGTGCTGAACTATGGGTATTAAAGTAAGTCATTTTTCACAAACCCAGTTCCTCAAATATGGCAGCCTTTGATTCCACCTTCAAATGGTTCTTGTGTGAGGCTACCATCACGTATCCTGTTTCAGCTAAACGCTTTCACAAAGAACTGTAGCTACCAATCTAGAATATTAATGTTATAAACGACAGCTTCATTAAATAGGATGCTGATAAAGGACTCTGGGCAGTTTGGAATATGTTGCCAAATGCTCAGATGATGGGTAACTGTATTATGCCTAAATAAAAATGGTATGCCGTTAGCATGCCCCCAAGCTTTTTCTGATTGGCTGTGCTCTCCCTGATAGGCTGAGCTTTCTCTCATGGCTCTCTTTGATAGGCGGATCTCTTTCTGATGGCACTCTCTGATAGGCTGAGCTCTCCCTGATGGCTCTCTTTTCGGCTGAACTCTCTCGTGGATCTCTCTGATAGGCTGCGCCCTCTCTGATAACTCATGGAAGTCATGAGGTTGTGCTCTTATTAACATCCTTCCTCTCACTCCCAGCTGATGATGACGGTGGGACTACTGGCTGTGGTGGTGTATCTCTACACTGTAGTGGCCTTCAACTTCTTCCGCAAGTTCTACAACATGAGCGAGGACGAGGACGAGCCGGACATGAAGTGTGATGACATGATGACGGTGAGTGAGTGAGAGAGAGGGAGAAAGACTTGACTTTGAGCAGGTAACAGCTCACTAACAAACTAGCAGGAAAAGTAGAAGTCCAAATGAAGAGAAGTATGGTGTGCAGTTTAGAGGGGCAGAGTGATGTATGTGGAGCTCCATACTGCGTCGAAGTGTGCGCATGAAACACGGCCAGAGGGGTCAGTGACCTCAGGGTGAGGGGCGGGGCCGGAGGGGTCAGTGACCTCAGGGTGAGGGGTGGGGCCGGAGGGGTCAGTGACCTCAGGGTGAGGGGTGGGGCCGGAGGGGTCAGTGACCTCAGGGTGAGGGGCGGGGCCGGAGCAGTCCGTGACCTCAGGGTGAGGGGGGGCCGGGCGTCAGACCTCAGGGAGGTGGGGCCGGAGGTCAGTGACCTCGGGGTGAGGGGTGGGGCCGGAGGGGTCAGTGACCTCAGGGTGAGGGGCGGGGCCGGAGCAGTCCGTGACCTCAGGGTGAGGGGTGGGGCCGGAGGGGTCAGTGACCTCAGGGTGAGGGGCGGGGCCGGAGCAGTCCGTGACCTCAGGGTGAGGGGCGGGTGTCACACAAACTACAAATTGCATCATAACAAAGGTAAAGGTATGTCATTATTATGATTGGACGTGATGCTTCATGACAGTTATGTCATGGTAATGACACTGTTATTTCCATGCACCAAAATGTTACTTTAAAAACTCTCTGCAGCCTTGTGTGGTAGTAAAGCATTCTGAGCTGAATAAGCACATAAGCATTTGGGTCCGGAAGATCATTGATGACAATCTGGTCATGCAGACCTGAAGGATTCTGTGGTTAGCTGCTATTTGACAGGCAAAACCTTATCTTATGTCTTATGTCTTATTTGCATGAGTTGTTTTGTATTGTATTTGACAGGCAAAACCTTATCTTATGTCTTATGTCTTATTTGCATGAGTTGTTCTGTATTGTAATTGTCTAAAGGTAAATCTAACAGCATTGAGCATAATTTTGAGACTGAGCAGGGTTGAGGCACAGACACATAAAAAATAACTTGCTGAATATAACACACTATCCACTGAAATGAACACCAGTCAAATTAAACACTGCTTGAGGTGTGAGCTGTGCTCTGCTTACTTTGTACTGTACATGCATTTGTTTAGAAACACGTTCAGAATATTTTAATTTTCATATTTAAACATATGTCAGGCTACATTTTACTGACATATGGAGGAGTGGGGGGAAAAGATATTTGCTAATCAAGCATGCCACGGGTTCTGAAAGAGTTGGAGTGCCACCCACACGGGAAATCTCAAATCCAAACAGCATTTTCTTTTTTACTTTTGTCAGTGTAGAACTACAAAAGTAAAAAGAAAAAAATCTTTGTTAATCTGAATAAAGCCCATTTTTCTATCCTGTGTTGGCGATCTTGTTTCAGGGCAGTAGTTCGATACTTTACAGTTGTTTGTACTAGTATGGAAATAAAAGCACATTATGGGGAGAACACATAGTTTGTTCCTTTAGTAAGGGCTGTCTCGGTACTATGATGCTTCCTAAACCCAGACTCAAACCTACCAAACACATTATCAGCCTGTAGAAAAGAAGAAACTGCTGAGATGCACATTTCCCAAGGATCTTTGATAGAAGCGGGTCTTTAGTAGACAGTTCTGTTGGTTCCAGTTAAGTTGGGCTTCATTGATGCCACCTGAAGGCATTTGGGAATGCAGCCGGGCAAATTGATCATATTTAGAATTGTTTCAGTAGGGCACACTGTAAAAGAAATAACCAATAATAAAATGACTTGAGGATTATTCTTCTGTTGTTTTATAAGGTTGGAAAAGTAAGATGACCTAGTGTAGGTAAGAGCATGCTTAGAGGCACCTAGGCTTCCTTTCCAGGCCAAATAAAATACTTGCTATTTAGTGGAGTGCCATTTTTGTTGCAGTTGTCAGGACTTTTTTTAAGAGACTGATTTTTGTCAGCATGCCAAGGGGCAAGCCTCTTCTCCAGAACATTTTTATTTTTATTGGAGCAGCCGCATCAAGTGTTTATGGAGAATAGTAGCCAATCTGTCTGCCAATTCATGTGTTGACCTGGAGCTAGTTGAAGCATCTCAGTCAGTATTCTGGCAGCATATCAACAAACTTTGTAAATGTAAAAGCAATATGCACTACCTAGAGTGATTCTTACAGGGTGGGTTCATTGTACTTGTATTTTAATTTGGAGGTGGTCAGAAAGAATAGGATTGTGATGGTGAATTTCAACACCACCAATGTCGATGCCAAAAGTTAAGACCAGATATAAAGTTACGGTGTGTGAAGCCAATAATGTTTTGTATAAAACCATCTGAGTCCAAAAGTCACAAATGCAGATGTAAGAGTCATTTGCATTTTCAAAGTGAAGGTTAGTCACCTGACACCAGAAATTTGCCATAACCTAAGTAAGAAAGAAATTAATTAAATTTGTTAATAAAGTATGGACCAGGAGGCCTGTAAATTGTTTGAGCAATAGGCAAAGAATTGGTGAAGGAGGAGTCTTTATTTGAATGAGAGGTTCATAACCAGTTCTTCTGTAGAATGAAATTCGTACTTTTGGGGTGGAGTGAAGAGTAATTATAGACTGCGGCAACTTCAACTTGCCATTTTCCCGCCTTTTTTAAAACTGTACAGTGTCTTAATTGGCAATACACCTTACTGAAGTGAATAAGCCCAATAAGCAATAGTGTCAGGATGATCCTTCATAACGAACTGCTGCAGAACACTCATATCTAAAGGATTCTGAAGACATCATCGCAGCTGCTGTTTGACAGGCAAAATCTGCCATATTTTCATTGACTGCTCTGCAACATTATTTGTATGTGGAAGGACCTCTGTAAAAAAAATGTCTGATACATGTAACATCGAACTGAATTTTAGCACTAAAACTAAGCAGGGTGAGGGGTGGCTCGCAAGATTGCACATCAAGAAAATATCTTGCTTTAAATAATGTTATCCACTGAAATTTGCACCCATCGGCTATAGCTGGGAGACTCACAGGACAGTACATAGGTGGCTATAATGCTGCTCAGAGAGGTTCGTTTTCCTTATTGCTCCTGGAAAGAGAACATGTTTGTGTGTGCTGCATCCTGTTTATGTGTGTGTGTTATCTGTTCCACATGAACATATATACAGCGCATGTATGAGTGTGCTATTTATCGACTTTTCTCTCTTTACCTCTCTCTTAGTGCTATCTATTCCACATGTATGTGGGTGTGCGAGCTGGTGGGGGTATTGGAGATGAGATTGAAGACCCTGCAGGAGATGAATACGAGCTGTACCGCGTGGTCTTTGACATCACTTTCTTCTTCTTCGTCATCGTCATCCTGCTGGCCATCATTCAGGGTGAGCCCAACGCCCCTCACACACCTTGCACACTGCCTGCCTGTAGTGTCCCGATTCAAGAAGGCCTCATTCAAGACTTGTGTACATTTCACACTCTAGTGCCACAGTGCACTAAAACTCAAAACTAAAACTGTAACGTAAGAAGCGGGAGATTGTAATTTTAATTGTGGGTCAATTAAAGGAGACAGTCTAAGGACACAGGATGTGCACACAGCACAGATTAGGGTACAAGTAACACCAGTGACGAAAAGAATGTAACAGCCACGTGAATGTGTACAAATAATAAAGTTATGGTGGAATTTTTGTGAATTCATTAAGATTAATATTGTTACCTACATTTTGAGTGATAAAAATGAAAATGCATTTCAAAACATATTGCCGTGACATACCATTAGTCCTGTAGAATGACCCCTTACAATGTGTTAATCCATCAGCATAGGCCAATTAAGCCCTATTCTGAGCCAGGAAAAACCCTGGATTGACACCTGTCACTCTGCTATCTGGGCTCATATGTGCTGTGTGATTGACACCTGTCACTCAGCTGTCTGTGGTCTCATGTGTGCTCAGTCATTGACAACTGTCACTGTTGTCTGTGGGCTTGTGTACTGTGTGATTGACACCTGTCACAATGCTGTCTGTGGATCATGTGCTGTGTAATTGGCACCTGTCACTCTGCTGTCTGTGGATCATGTGCTGTGTGATTGGCATGTGTCACTCTGCTCAGGTTCGATGTGGGATGTGTTTCACATGCAGGTCTGATTATTGATGCCTTTGGAGAGCTGAGAGACCAACAGGAGCAAGTCAGAGAGGATATGGAGGTGCAGCGATCGTATTCTCTTCCGTTATTCTCTATCATTTCACAGGCTAAAAACCCAGCTGTACCTTTATTTTTAATGGTATATTAATATTTGGCTTGGGCATGCCCATTTTCATTTTACCCATCGCCCCTTTCTCCAGACTAAGTGCTTCATCTGCGGGATCGGGAGCGACTACTTTGACACGACGCCGCATGGCTTTGAGACACACACCCTGGAGGAGCACAACTTGGCCAACTACATGTGAGTTCCCCGGACTCCAGCGACCCTGCGGCAGGCCCCAGTGCACCCCCCCACAGAGCAAACCCCAGAACAGCCAGGGAAGGGCCCGTACCCGGTCTTGTTGGCTATGTGGCCTACATATTAAATATAACATCTGCCCTGCACCTTTTAGCACTGATCTAATCTGCAGCAAAAAAAACACAATATTTAATAATATCAGACAATTCAGCCCATCCAGGCTCATCATTTATAGAGCAGAGAAAATCAGCACTGTGTCGTGCCTGAGGATCTGTACCTCTAAGTGAGCTGGCTGGCCATTCTACACATTGACAGCTCTTTGTATAGAAAAAAGAAATTCTTACTGTGCCGGTATGGGTCATCATTTACAACTTACAACAGAGCTACTTCCATTAAACAGTCTTAGCCTGACCTCGCTAGATCCATCAGTGAAGTACTGTATAATACCATCTGCCCTCGTCTCATTTTGCACACTCTGCCTCCACCTCTCTTCTGCAGGTTCTTCCTGATGTACTTGATCAATAAGGATGAAACTGAGCACACAGGACAGGTCAGTGCCCATCTCTGTCTGTCTGGTGCTCTGCCCGTTTCAGAGTTCCTGCTTGGCTTGTGTAGGGTGTTGGTGAATGAACAGACCGTGGGAGAGAGTTCCTGTTTGGCTTTGTGTTGAGTGTTGGTGAATGAACAGACAGTGAGAGAGAGTTCCTGTTTGGCTTTGTGTTGAGCGTTGGTGACATTGACAATCCAACATGAGGCAGCTTATTTCTGTCCTGCGGAAGTGTTTGAGTGGTCATACAATTCCCTCCCACTTTTTTCCCCTCATTTCCCAGGAATCCTACGTCTGGAAGATGTACCAGGAACGCTGCTGGGATTTCTTCCCGGCTGGAGACTGTTTCAGGAAGCAATACGAGGATCAGCTGGGTTGAGACTGCGTGTCAGAGTGAGAGTGAGAGAGTGTGTGTGTGTGTGTGTGTACGTTGCATACGTGTGGTGCCAGAGAGTGAGAGACTGAGAATAAGAGGCGAGGTTGAGGTATAGACATCATTTCTGGGGTAAAAGGTCACCTATTTTCAGCTGTTTCTCTCCTGTCTGTAATCACCCAGTGCAGCACACAGTATGTATACTCACACACACACACGCTCACATGCGCACACACACAAACACACAGTGCCCCCAGCTACTCAAAGTGACCCTGATATAAAATATATGAAAAAGTGAATGTGGTAATGTGAGGGATGTATAGACAGAGAGAGATTGTTATTCTGTAAATACACTCTATGACCTTCCTTTTGCATTGAGGAAACAAGAAACGGAACACTTGTGAGACTGCCTGAGCTCAGAAGACACACACACACACGCACACACACATGCATATAACGCACACACGCACACGCACACACACACACACACACACACACACACACATGCATATAACACATTGCACTGCCTGACAACTGACGTAACAGCAACCAGAGTAACCTAAAACTTCAAAAAGTGCTTCTTGATGATGGTGATTATCATTATAGTAATAATATAACTCATTACTAATTACATTTATGATATGTATTAGTGCTATTACAGTGTTGTTGTAATGTTATTAATAACCCAATTATCTGTGAGGTAATTATTTAATTTAATGGTTTGCTGCAGTAAGCAGTTGTCTCCAGTGCTGTGGTGTGGTCTGTTGCTAGAGGGTTCTGATACCCCATTTCAGTTATGCCAGACTCTTGCGCACCAAAAGAATGTAACACAGCAGGAAATGAAAGACAAGCTGACTGGCTGCCACTGGTGCAATGCCCAGCAGTCCTACATACATGCTCTAGAGTGAAGCTGCACTGCCCAGAATTGTAGCTCTGGCTGGGATTGGTCACTCAGACTCTTAAGTCGCCACAGAAATGCACATCTGTGTCCGTGTATTTTAATAAGTGTCTGGTTGTCAGATTGAAGATGAACAGCAATAGAGATGGGAGACCGGCTCACACTCTGAAGTCTTACAGTATCTCTGCTTATGCGCCATCTTTGGAAGTGGAAGAAAACGATGCAGAAGGATCAAAACCACGTAAAGCAGAATTCTGAATATCAGGTTTTCCCCTCCTTAAAGGGGCAGTGCGATTCTATGTATGTTTTCTTCTCAGACTTCTATTCTGCTGTTATTTATTTGTTACCATCTACAAAGTATTTATTTTTAAATGTGTCATTAACAATTAATGAATGTATATGTATGTGACCCACCATCACCTCTAAGCCCGAACAGGAACCAGGCCGGGAAGTAGCGTGATAAGATGGTGAGTCCAAACACTGAGAAACCATCCTTTTTACTTTTGAATTCTGAAGAAATATAAAGCTCTAAGCTGCTCGTTTTTAGTCCATATTTTACTCTCCATTTTTTGAAAGAGGGATGGGCTTAATAGGAAATAGACAATTTTAAAAAGTTCACGTCCGGTTTGCAGTCAAGGGCAAGACATGGCTTTTGTGTTTTCCGTAGTTTAGATTTTTAATTATTGTTTTTAGGGAATCTTCCAACGTATCAAGCTAGTTAAAGCCATTGGTGAACTCAAAGTGTGTCCCCACTCCCACTTGAAAGCAGAACACACACACACATGCACACACACACACACACACACACACACACACATACAAACACACTGGCTTTTATGCCACCTACACGCACATGCACACTCTCCATCTTGTGATTGGTTGTATTCATTGACACTGAATGTATAAGTATGTGATTGGCTGATGTGTGTAAGGGACTCTTAGTGTGTATAAAATAATGGAGACTTAGGGGGGATGGTCTTGCTTGCCATCTTGACTGAAGCCTGTGTTTCAATACCGATTAAATAGATTTCAATATTTTAAAATCTTTCCTTTGTTGTGTTTTTATTTTTTGTATTTTGTCAAATTGACATAGCATGTGCTGTGGTTTATCATTACCATAATTTTAGCCTCATATTTTCCATATATCTTCTCATATTTGTATTGTATCATTATCTTTCACCTGCAGATGCAACAATCATCCAGTCATTGTTCCTATTAATGTCAGAGGGAATTTAGCTTGAACCATTAAAACAGCGATGCAATTGATTAAATTTCAGTGGTTTTAAAAGAAGCAGAGATAAATTGAAAAAATAAGTACCAGGATGAGATTGGGTTTATGGGGGTTAGTTGGTCATAATAAGAGACCAGTGTGATTCATCATTAAATGGATTAGTAAATTGTGGCACAGATTACTGTACACCTTCAAATGCACTCTTGCCCACCCATCCAATTCATTTTTTATATTTATGTGAAGGTTGAAGACCTGTAACAGTTGTGGACATATTTCACCTTTAATTAGTGGAAGATTATATGTTAAGAACAGGAGCTAAACCATTTTTTTTGCCCAAATTTAACCAATCTTGAGTCTTCCCTCAGACTGCCATTGTGACACCGTCTTCCAACTGTATCACCCAGACTACTGTGAGTCTTACAACCACCAACCATTCCAGAAACATATGGCCTCTGTACAGCCCTGGGTTACACCTCCTCCTCAGAATGACAGGCTACGGGTTTACTTAAATGCAATTCTAAACAAGCACACTGACACAATGCAAAAGAAAATGCAATACCAACAACTATAACCATTACATGGTATTCTTTCTTCTTTTTTTGCAACGCAACTCACACCGATCGAGAATAAAGTGAGCATTTTGGTGGAGGATAGGGGGTTCTGTGATTTCAGAGTGCTGATGAGGGGTGTTCACATCAGCCCCAGGCCTGTACTTCAAATATTTTTGCCTGTTCACGTCCTCTGTATGCTCATGGGACAAATGCAAATCCCTTGCTTGCTAACAGCCCAGAGAAAATTGATAGCAGGCTGTGCACCACCCTACCCCTAGAACATACCCCAGGTCCACCCACCGGGAGCAGAAGGCTATATAAGGTGAGGTGTCCAGGTATACTCTCCCAATCTACCATCAAGTCTGGTACCTGATTTTCATTGACGGTCTCCCACTGTTCAAGCCATCATCATGCGTTTCCAACCTCCTCCAGGCTACCAGCCCATCTACAACCCCGTGAGTAGATTTACTACCTCTACTTTTCTACCTGTTCTGTCTCTCTCTGCCTTCTTTCATGTGTCTCTTCCTGCCAGGCACATTTACAGTCCTGGGTCATTGTTACGACCTGATCTAGGGTCAGACCGTAACAGGATGAATGGTAAGGGAAATACTGCAAACCGACCAGTAACTCCGGCCCCTATCTGCCTATCCAAATTTAACTGAAAGCTTGGCTAGTCTTTGAAGGGTACTGGGCATGGATCAGCTTTGAACACTGAGCTTCCGACAATCTGTAGTCTGAAACCAGAAGTCTGAATAGCGTACCCCCAATGGAGAGTTAAAACTCAATTGACTGAAATCTTATCCACCTTAGGTTTTCTTTGAAACCACAGGTAGCCTAAAAACCTTTGGCCTGTAATGAGAGTGAAATAGACACTGGAGTTGCAAGAGATACAGTATGGCAAATAAGTAGTTAGGCTTAGATGTGTGGGGCCAAGGAAACACATTGTGGCAAACAGGTTATTACCAGAAAGAAAACTAAAGTTTTAAAAGCAGAGGTGGCCTGATATTTTTGACCTGCACTGTGAATGCTGTGCATAATTTACCCAGTGAACTAAATAACAGGTGTCTGCTCTCTGCAAAATTAACCGTTTAATTAGACTGAAAATGAATATCAACAAAAGTATGGACTCAAATTATTGATATCTTATGTGTCCTTCAACTCTATGCCTTTTTCTCTCACTCTGATTGACCACTAATATCTCAGTCCTTCCATCTGCATTCTATTGTAGTAGACACAACCTTGGTGCATGTGAGTTGCAAGTTCTGCTAGTTTTTGTTTTTGACTTAAAATAGTAAACCCATTACATCCAATTAACCAGAGAAGGAAGATAAACATGTGTTCAAACACTTTAATTGATCAATTAATTGCTGATTGACATTGGAACCTAGCAGACCCTACAGCTCTTCAGGACCATGGTTATGAACCATTGCAACAGATAAACTACTCTGCATTAATCCCAATGTTTCTGTCGTGCAGATTGTCCCATATACGGGACCCATCTACGGTGGTTTGAAGCTGGGGATGTCTCTGTTCATCCAGGGAACAGTTCCCAATGGTGCCACTGGGTGAGGAGCCCCTGTTGGCTATGGAGGGTACAGCAGGGAATGGGTCGCAGGCACTATATAATGGTGCAAGGATGAACAAGGCTTCATGGAACTATTATATATATATATATATGCTGTCAGTGACTCCCTGATTGCAACCATCCATTTTGTTCTCCGATATACAAACAATATTGTTTTAATGGCTGAAACAAGAAATTGACAGTGCACTATAGTTCCACCTATATTATTCAATTCATGAAACCTCACTCCCCCATCGCTAGTGTAGTTTTCCTGCTTAGGGTTTTACAGAACCTGGGGATATTAACATTAGCATACAATTACGCTGATGGTCATTAAAAAAGCTCACAAATGTTGCACAGTAATTATCTCCAATCAATTTTTGCACTTCATTTTTATTTTTTGGATCAGTCACCTTTATTCAGGGCGACATAGCTCAGGAGGTAAGAGCGGTTGTCTAGCAGTCGGAGGGTTGCCGGTTCGATCCCCTGCCCTGGACGTGTCGAAGTGTCCCTGAGCAAGACACCTAACCTCTAATTGGTCCCAACGAGCTGATTGGTACCTTGCATGGCAGCCTTTCACTGTGTGTGTGTGTGTGTGTGTGTGTGTGTGTGTGTGTGTGTGTGTGTGTGTGTGTGTGTGTGTGTGTGTGTGTGTGTGTGTGTGTGTGTGTGTGTGAATGTCAATGTCAATGGGTGAATGAGAGGCATCAATTGTAAAGCGCTTTGGCTAAAAGTGCTATATAAATGAAGTCCATTTACCATTCAGTGGAGTGGTCTTTCTGAGGTTGGGAATTACATTGGGAGAGGTTGGAAACATGCTATGTCATAGCCCCTCATTTGGATTTTGTGGGACTGGTGTGTGTGCGCTAACTGTTGTACAAACTAACTATAGTACAAAACAAGTGAAGCACGTTACCCTATAAAACAATGCACTAGTACATCATGGAGCAAGGGACAGGGCTGGAGCAATCCTGTGGAGTCAGGGCGAGGAAGCAGGCTAGAGCAGTCTTGGAACTCAGTGCGAGGTACAGGGCAGGAGACCCATGCTAAGCTTTAAGCCTGCACTTAAGACAGAGAGTGTGTCTGAAGCCCGTACATACACAGGGAGACTGTTCCGTAAGACAGGAGCTCCATAAGAGAACGCTCAATGCTGCATTGGAGGAGCCATGGCAACACAAAAAATCACCTTGTTGGCAGTGTTCAGTTCCTGTAAGCTTCCTTCCACCCATCTGACTATTTTCTTAGGGACAACAGAGTACAAAAGTATGCATTAGTATGAAGGGCGAGCCTCTGATTGTCACTCTGGAGGGCGATAGTGCCACACAGTTAACCAATTTTTCATACTCGTGTACACTATATGACATATTTATATGGACACCCCTTAGTCTGAGGCTGTTTTTCATGGTTTGGACTAGGCCCCTAGGTTCCAATGAAGGCAAATCTTAATGCGAGCCAGGCCTAATTGCCCAATCAATGCCTGACCTCAGTAATGCTCTTCAGGCTGAATGGAAGCAAATGCATCCAGCAATGCTCCAACATCTAGTAGAAAGCCTTCACAGAAGAATGTAGGTAGGTATAGCAGCAAAGGGTGGACCAACTCCATATTAATGCCCATAATTTCCCCCCCCCCAGGTTCGCCATCAACCTGCAGACTGGGCTAGTAGGAGTCCCTGACATTGCTTTGCACTTCAACCCCCGATTCACGCCCAGTGAAACTGTGATGAACATCAAAAAGGGTGGCAATTGGCAAACTCCCGAGACACCTTCTGGGACGCCCTTCCGTGAGGGGGAGAGCTTTCAGCTGCTCTTTATCGTCATCTCAGAGGGCTACCAGGTCAGGACAGGAACTGTGCGCTTGGATATGTTTGCTTTGTGTATGTGTGTGTTTTATTTGCTTGTGTGTGTGCGTGTACTATATGCATACATGTAAATGCATACTTACTGCTGAGGAATGTAACTTCATTTTCCAGATTTGGCTGTGATATTCAGATCATAGAATGAATGTTTTGGAGGAAAAAATATTAACACAGATTTTGCAAAGTGGCTATTTTTGACCCTGCCTTCCTCTCTGTTTCTTGCAGATCAAAGTAAACGGTAGTGACTTTTACCTGTTCAAGCACCGTATGCCTGTGGAGCAAGTGAGTGCCCTATCCATTGGTGGAGAAGTCTCTGTGCACATGATCAACATCATCGGGGTGAGGAGCAGCAAAAGTTCAACATTTAGATTCAGGAATTTGATTTAATTTGATTTTAAGGCAGTGCACAGTGTCTTGCACAGTGCGCATTTTTACATTCAAGCATTTGTATTTGCATAAAAGCATTTGCATTAAGACACATGTCAATATTATTGGATCTGCAGGTGCATTGTTTTGTGTTCCCCCAGCCACCGCTAACCGTGTTTGTGTTTTAGGGAGGGATTGGACACATCCTGGGATATCCAGGTCTAGGACAGGCGGTGGTAAGTGTGAATACAATTTTCTCACAACACTCAGAAAAGCACAAAAGCAGACATACACACACCTACACAACCAATATTGTCTCTCACACACAAACACATGCACGCACATACATGCACCTACACAAACCAATACACTTACATGCACACTGTTTCTCACAAACACATGTGCAGGCACACATACACACACATTGTCTCTCACACACACAAACACATGTACACACACATACCACCTCCTCTGTGTTTTACTACATTACTCACACCCTCCGTCTCTCCAGCCACATTCTGTCTCAATAGACAAATTAATTCACAATCCTGGTCCTTGTGAGCCACAAGATGAACTGGTTTTTGTTTTTGCTTTAAAATCATCAACCCCATTAGACTGAGTAGGCCAGGTGAGGTGAGTTAAGCTGTGTGATCAGCTGCGTTAATTGATTGATCAATGAAATGCTGATTGACAGCAAGGCCCAGCAGACCCTACAGCTCTCCAGCGCCAGGCTTATGAACCACTGCAACAGACAAAGTGCTCTGTATTAATGCCAGTGTCTGTGTTGTGCAGAGCATCCCTTACACGGTGCCCATCTATGGTGGTTTGAGGACGGGGATGTCTGTCCACATTCAGGGAGCGATTCCCTGTGACGTCACCAGGTGAGGAACTCCTGTCAATAGTCAAGGTGACTCATGCTGGCCATGGAAGGTACTGCAGGGAATGGGCCCGAGACAGGTGGTTCAAGCCCTGTCATTTTTAATGTCATCTTAAATTATTTTATCATGAATCGGTTAGACAGGTGTTTTTATAGGTCAAGAGAGACTATGCTATAGACTACAGTTTGCTTGATGTACAACAGTATTGAATGAGGCTCTGAAATGTTTGTCAAGTCAAAAGTGTGAATGAAATCATTGTTAGCTTAACATAGGATAAAATAAATACCATGCAGGTGATTTAAAAAGCTGTTAAAATCTGATGGGATGCAATGGCTGTTATGCAGTGAAGGGGAACACAGTTAATGGATGTTGTATAAGGCAGTGACTCTCAACCACAGTCCCAGGGAACCACTGTGTATGCTGGTTTTTTCTTAATTCCAGTCTTGGAATTTTTTTAACGAGCTGTTAATTTATCTTATTTATTTCATGTTTAGAGCAATTTTTTTTTGGTTAGGCACATTTTTCATTTGTTCCACTAACTTTCAGAACAGCCTGCCATATAATCCTCAACAGAAGAACGATGTCTTTCTTCTGAGGTTAATGGATTATGAGCCAAACATATTCAGAAGAAGCTCATTTACGTGAGCTTTGGATAGTAAATGAATATGGTTAACTAAATCAGCTTTAGTTTACCATATGAATGAGGATTATCGCCAATTACAGGTCTGTGTAAAGAAACATTTAAAGAGGAGGGCCCAACCTTTTGATGCACTATATTAGTTTTATTCTTCTCTTATCAATCAGCCAACTATTTGATTTGTTCTTTGTGTGACTGTTTGCAAATGCTAACGTTTCAGCCAACATAACCAAAGAAATCCATGACTTAAGTGGCCTTAACCATTTACATTCAAAGATAATATTTGTCAGCAAACATTACTCAGTAGCATGAAATTTCAGCATGTTTTTGACGTGCAGCCAAAGAAACTTCAGTGTCACCTTTTAGCTAAACGATGATAGTTTATAAAAGGGTTGTCATTAAATCTCAAAATTGATCCAGCTCCTTATATTGCTGTTAGTTAAAGTTAGTTGTAGTAGTAGACTATATTTTGCATAACACCATACATTTCAGAAAATATAGCATCAACATACCCAGAAGGTATTCTTACAGCTCTGTGAATGTTACGATCTGAGGTTGTGCCAATTCACTGGCCTGAATTCCTCTTCTTTGTGATTGAGAATCATGAAATCACAATACATATAGGCTATTGTAGAGGCAACCAGTTGGCCAAAGCTACTGTTCAAGCTCCTCACAAAATCAGCTTATTTCAGTTTCAGTTAAATAGTGTTTTCTTATACAATTTCCTTTGTTGTAGTTACACCTACTGAACATGGGAATTTTATTTTTCATGGCATGCATAGCTATTTCTGGCACAATGTGGTGTAATAGAGTAAATAATCCATCTAAAGCATGAAATGCAATTAAGAAAAATGTACAGCTTGTTAAAATTCTTGGATTGTTTTCGTGGTTGGAACGAAAACCAGCATACACAGGGGCCTCCAGGACACAGTTTGAGAATCATTGCTCTAAGGAATCTGTGATAACACATCCTGTTTATCGCCCCCTGCAGGTTCCACGTCAGCCTGCAGTCTGCGGAGGCAAAATGCAGTGACAAGGCCTTATACATCAACCCCCGGTTCAACCCAAAGGAGTTTGTGGTTTTCAACACCTTTAAGAATAGGAAATTCCAGGAGCAGGAGAGGGTCACTGATATGCCCTTCATTCTGGGGGAGAGCTTTGAGCTGGTCATCATTGTCACCGGGCAGGGCTACCAGGTCAGAAAGACAAGAAATTGTGTGGGTGTGTGTGTGTGTGTGTGTGTGTGTGTTTGTGTGTGTTTGCACATGTGTTTCATATAATGCCAACTTATTGCAGAGAAAAATGTAAGGGTTTGAATTTTGTCAATGGAAGGGGGACAGGTTTATCTGCACAAACCTGTAACCTGAATGTGTATGGTTTAGCATTTATGCACATTTTGTGCACTGTGTTCACTCACTGGTTAGGTATGGAAAACCCATTCTACCAGTCCCTAGCAGAACAAATCGAAGTGCAGTTTTTTTGTGATTCATTTTGGTGCCACAAATCTTCACAAACTAACATTCAGTATGTCAACTCAATCAGTGACAGCAGGTATCATCAGCAAACTAGCAAACCTTAATCTCGGTCAAAACGTCACAAGCGAAACACAATTAATTATAAGCATGAAGTCTAATTTAAACTATTAAATAGAACAGTTCAGTTGTTCAATATCTGTGCCTTTGCAATAAAGAACTGCAGTTTTTTGCCCTATGCACAGGTAATTTCAATTCTATTTCTTTTGTCTTCTATTATAACTTTAAACACATCTGTGCATGTGTATGAGCTTGTATACATATTGATACCCAATCATTAGTCCAGACATAGCCTGATACCCATCTTCAACACATCTCTTTCTTCCTACATACATATACATTATAATACTTTGGTTTCCTTGAGAGAGTTATTAGCACACCTGTCCAGGGAAGACCTGACCCAGAGCTCAGAGGTGCCATGTGATCGTGCTGTGGCTTAGTTTAGGCCCGCCATCCTTGCGCTGACCTTTTGCCCACTGCATGGTAGACCCCTCAGGACAGAAGGTGTATCCTCTGTCCTGGCTTTCCAAACAGATGGGTGTTGGTGGAAGTTATCTTAATCCCCATTGGGTCTGAGCCTTTCCCAGGCTTAGGGAGCACACTGCCGGGATGCTTTAGCAGGAGTTTCCAGGGGACCTTGGCTGGTTCTTTCATAAGAACATAAGATGAATGATGACGAGAACAGACCATTCAGCCCAAATTGGCTCATAATGGTTTGGTCTTTCATCCTATGTTGTTGCCTCATTGGTTGGAATGCCATCTGAGCTTTGTGGCCTCTAGTGCTTACATCTCCAGCAGTGTGCCTCTGGTGGTTCCTGCGTGCAATCGTTTCTCAGGAATTTTTCTCCATACACAGATAACCTCATGGAGTGGGCCATGATATTCACTTGACAGATGGAATATTTATTTTCAAAGAAAAAAACAAAAGCTGCTAACGGACATTCTGAATAACATCCTCCTGCTCTCGATCTCCGGCTCCTGCAGGTGAGCGTAAACGGTCGTGAGTTCTACATGTTCAAGCACCGCATGCCGTTGGCGAGAGTGCTGGCCCTGGGGATCGGTGGGGACGTGTTTGTGGAGTCCGTCAACATCATGGGGGTGAGGAGGAGCCACGTGCATTCTGTCTTTATGTCATATATTATCATTAGTGCCTTTAGCAGGTCCTCTTATAAACTGCTTAAAACACCATACGTTTTTTCATTTAAGCATCTATATATGTGATTAGGTATTTGTAGGTATGGTAGGATTTGGAGGTGCATTGCATTGTTCTCCCCCACTCACCCTAACTTTAGTTTTTATTTCAGGGAGGACCCGGAGCTATACAGGCATGGCCAGGTCCAGGATACATCGGGGTTGGTGTGACCACTCTGGCATCTCACTATGCATGCACACACACATGCATGCCCGTACACCCATCCACACCAATGAATCTCAATGAATGAATGAATCTCAATGAATCTGAAAAGTACTAAAGTAGGTGTAGGTTTTTGTTTTAGCCCAGCACCCGACACCTGATTGTACTTATCGAGGTCTTGATTGAAGACCATGGGTTAGTTAATTAGTTGAATTAGGTGTTGTTGCATTGGGTGAAAACAAATACCGGCACCCGCATCAGCCCTTTTCAGGTAAGACTGGGACACCCCTGTTCTAGACCAAAATATTTGCAAACCTGGTCCTTGTGAGCTGCAAGGTGTGCAGATTTTTGTTTTTGCCTTCAAATCATGCACCCTTTTAGACCAAATATACCAGGTGAAATGAGAACTATAGCTGCTATTATTTGATTTTTATGTGCAGATTGACAGTTAAACCGAGACCTTACAGCTCTCCAGCACCAGGATTATGAACCACTATAACAGGCAAACTGCTCTGTATGAATCCCTGTTTCTGTTGTGCAGGCTGACGAAATTAGGCAGCCCATCCATGGCGGTTTGAAAGCGGGGATGTTGTTGTACCTGCGGGGAACTCTTCCCAAAGATATCAACAGGTGAGATATTTGTGTCGTGTGATATTCAATTTTTTATTATTGACCCTCTCTGAAGTCAGTTGTGATAGTCATCTCTGTATTCTTAAATTCTGTCTCCTTTGTCCTACCAATGAAGCCAAACCACTAGAAAGTTAGAAACCATTGTAATAAATCACCAGAAACTCCCGTTGCTAATTTATTAACCTCCTGTAGTTTAGAAGCACAGTGGATTGACTGAGGAGGATAATTAGAGCTGAGTATCTTATCTGGTGACTCAAAGGAACCTGTGATAAACTGTTCTTGCTCTCTGTTGCCCTCCACAGTTTTGAAATAAACCTGGAGGGTGGGGGTGATCTTGCCGTTCACTTCAACCCCCGATTCAGCGATGGGAGAGGTGTGGTGCTCAACACCCGCGAAAATGGCGAATGGCAAGCGGAGGAGAAGGTCAATGCGATGCCCTTCCGTAAGGGGGAGAGCTTTGAGCTGGTCTTCAATGTCACCTCAGAGGGCTACCAGGTCAGAAGAATAGGGTGTGTGTATGTGCATGTGTGTGTGTGTGTGATGTATTGTGTGCATGCTTGTAACGTCTCCTTCTTGCACAGAAGTAGAACCTTATTTACTAAAGTAGAGCATGATATTCAGTTGACAGTTTGAATGCATTGGATGAAAAATACATTTTAACCAAAATTTAGAATTTCAGGCTTTGTTGACCTCTGGTTCCTGCAGGTGAACGTTGATGGTCGTGAGCTCCACATGTACAAGCACCGCGTACCACTGGAGCAGGTGACTGACCTGGTCATTGTTGGGGATGTCCTTGTGCAGACCATCAACATCATCATGGTGATTATTATTATTATTATTATCCAGGTCTTGATTGAAGGCTGTGTGCCTAGTGACGTGACTGATGCCAGGAAGCTAGGATGGATGGCAGGATCATTGGAAGGGAAGCCATGATCTGCCCCCTAGTGGACATAATTTTTAAACCTTCAGTCAGACAGAAAGTAAGCAGGCAAATATGTGAACAATGTTGCCCGGGAAGCAAGCACAATATGTTTCCAGCTGCACACGTTTTTATATTATATTTTTTTTATTTGCAATCAGACAGTTGTAGATATGATTGTATTAGGAGATGCATTGTTTTGTGTTCTCCATGAACCCCTAACTGAGTTTACATTTCAGGATCAAGAGGTCATACCAGGGTATCCAGGTCCAGAAGATGTGAGTGAACAAAAAGTATAAACAGCCGCCCGTAAAAGCCGATTTAAATCTCTATTTAAACCGCTATGAAACCTTTTTATTCTTAAACTGATAGATACAATACATTTATGTTTGCCTGGCGGCAGCTCCAAATACAGTCTGCAGAAATAACTTTGTTTGTCAGTTTATCCCATTAAACGATTAAACCCTGGCTTCTAATTGATTAATTACAATGAACTGATTCCATTGCCATGTTGTAAGTCTTTTAGTGTCTTACACAGCATGTTTTTTAAAATATTTTTTTTACATTTTAGGCTTTGTATTTGTATTCAGACATTTGTAGATATGATTGGGTGAGGAGGTGCATTGTTTTGTGTTCCCCACCCCTAACTGGGTTTGTGTTTCAGGAACAAGGACTCATACAGGAGTACCCAGGTCCAGGAGATGTGAGCGTGAGTGTGAATATTCTGGTCTCTCAATGCACACACATCCACGCATGAATATGCACGCACACACACACACTCTAGAGCAGACCCTTTATACCAAATAAACCTGATGAGCTGAGTTAACTCTGTGATAAGCTGTTTTAATTGATTGATTTATGAAATGCTGCTTGACAGTGAAACCCAGCAGACTCTACAGCTCTCCAGCACCAGGGTTATGAACCACAACAGACAAACTGCTATGTGTGAATCCCTGTCTTTGTGTTGCGCAGAGCACCCCACTTTCCAAGGCCATCGATGGTGGTTTGAAGCCGGGAACGTCTCTTTACTTCCAAGGAAAGGTTCACAGTGAGATCAACAGGTAAGGAGCCTCTGTAGATGTTAATGGCATCTAGATTGTATATTTCAACATTCACATACATTTATGAACTGTAGTTTGTGCTAGTCCTTTATTTTCAACACCAGGACACAAATAGGACACATCAGTACATCCATCCACCCGACCTTCTTCATTGTTGATGCATAGTAAGCAGATGATTCCTCAATATGTTTTCCTGTTCATCTTATCAATAAATCAGTATCAAATGTTGATTTATTGAAATCAGCGACATAGCTCAGGAGGTAAGAGCGGTTGTCTGGCAATCGGAGGGTCGCCGGTTTGATCCCCCGTCCAGGGCGTGTCGAAGTGTCCCTGAGAAAGACACCTAACCCCTAATTGCTCCCAACGAGTTCATTGGTACCTTGCATGGCGGCCTTTCACCGTTGGTGTGTGAGTGTGTGTGAATGGGTAAATGAGAGGCATCAATTGTAAAGCGCTTTGGATAAATGCACATTGTAATGTCAGCAGTAGTAGTGGTTATAATAAAAGAATGATAAAAATTAAATGGCTTGGTTACGTAAGACTTCAGTAACTATTATATATACTGTACTATACTGTAGCCTACATTACAGACAGATGTTGGATAGGCTAGGCTAATTCCTGGAATTCACCTTCAGGAATCAGGATACGGTGATGGGTAACATGATCTGATCTAATTTTGGTCAACAGCAACAGCTAAACAATGAGACAATTCCTGTTGATAAACCTGATATGTATCTGTGTATTCTTAATATTACAAGCCCTGTTTCCCTAACAGTGAAGCCAAAACATTCCAATTTCATGCATTATCTCAAAGTTCATTAAGGGGCATGATGAAGAACAGTACCATTGCCGCGGACGTTCTGTAATGTAATAAGGTCCGCACACTCCTGTTGCCAACCGGATCCTCCTGTAGCTAAAATGCAGACAGGACTGAAGAACAGAGGACGATTATAAGAGCCGAGTATCTCAAAAGAACCTGTGATAATGTGTTTTTTGCCCTCTGGCGCCCTCTGCAGGTTCCACATAAACCTGGAGGCTGGGAGTGATATTGCCATGCACTTCAAAGTCAATTTCAAATATACTGAGCTTTTAGCATTCAACACCCTCCTGAATCGTGGATGGCAAATCGAGGAGAAGCTCGGCCAGATGCCCTTTCGTAAGGGCCAGGACTTTGACCTACTCATCAGTGACACCTTAAAGGGCTACCAGGTCAGAAGGGCAAGAACCTTTTGAGCGTGTGTGTGCGTGGGCATGTATTACTATCTTTGTGAGAACCAAATGTCCCCACAAGGATGGAAAGATGAGGAAAATTACAAAGGTGGGGACATTTTGCTGGTCCCCACAAGTTCAAGAGGCTGTTTTAGGGTTAGGACTTAGGGTTAGGGTTAGAATTAGGTTAAGGTTAGGGTTAAGGTTAGGCATATAGTGGTTGGAGTTAGGGTTAAGGTTAGGGTTAGAGGTTACGGAATGAATGTAAGTCAATGGGAAGTCCTCACAAGTATAGCAATACGAACGTGTGTGTGTGTGTGTGTATGTTTTTGTATTGTGTGCATACATCTACTGCCTCTTTGCTGCAGATGAATATGATCTTATTTACTAAAGTATGGCATGACACTGAATTGACAGATTGAAATGCTATGGGGGGATAAAATGGCTTAAACAGAAGTTTTAATGAGTAGCGGCCTCTTTGACTCCTTGCCTTCCCCTCCGGTTCCTGCAGGTGATCGTTAACGGTTGTATGATCCACATGTACAAGCACCGCATACCGCTGGATCGTGTGACCTCCCTGACAGTCGGTGGAGATGTCTCTGTGAAGTCCATCGCCATCATTAAGGTGAGGAGGAGCCCCATGCATGTCTAACTCCCTCTCTCTTGCTCTCTCTCTCTCTCACACGCACACACACACGTACAGTACTGTGGAATACGTTGTAAGCATAATGAGGGGGATGGGGGTGTTGGGGTAAAATAAAACTTTTGAATTTGACTTTGAATCTGTCCATCCTTTTCTGAACTGAACTTCACCTCTGTAAATGTGCGCTAGCTGCCTTGCCTGTGTGCGCAGTAGAGTGGGTGCTGTACTCTAACTGTGCTAGCCTGTGCAGAGTGTGCACTCATCACCTGTCTCTCTCCTCCAGGGCAGTACAGGTGATGAGGTAGGAGGAGGATCATGGTACAATTGGAGATTCCTGCCGGTGAGTCATTGAGTGTGGCTGAGTGAAGGAGTGGGACAGTGACTGAATTAAGAAATGAGTGAATATATTTTCCTATTTTCACACCATCTCATGAGCACAATCCTTTTTTCTCATTTCAGATGATGGATGAACAACCAATCTACAACCCAGTGAGTACTGAGTACAGTCTGAATGAAGGGTGTGAAACTCTGTGTATGATGACAGAGTAGTGATTTATCCTGTTTAGTTTACAGTAATTCCACATAACAACATTCATCTGTGTTTGTGTGTTTGAGAGAGAGAATAAGGTAATGATTAGGGAGAGTGAGAGAAAGAATAAGGGACAGAAACAGAGAGAAATTCAGAGATGAGTGTGACACGGTGTATATTTTGTGTTTAGCCCATTCCCTACACCAGGATGATCCCAGGAGGATTGACTCCAATGAAGACCATTGCTTTCAGTGGCAGAGTGCTACCTGATGCCGAATGGTAACGTGTACCTCTCCTAACTTTCTCTTTCTTATCTTAATCTGCCCATTCCTTTCTTCCTCTCCACCACACCACTCTCCCTCTCCTGAACTGCATGTCCCACATCACACCATCATATAAACTCTCTTGGAAATTAACCTCACTGCAGTGGTTTATTCCACTTAGAGAACAGCTGTTCACAACACACCTGGGGTCTTACAGGGGTTTGGTTTAACTGGAATGATGCCTAAAATATTTGGTTATGAAAGCAGTGTGCAAACTGCATCATTTCAAAATTAAGAGCAGGGGCTGCTGGATGGCTCATTGGGTTAAGGCACCATGTTTGAGTCCCACAGTCTTGGATGCATTCCAGACCATACCAGCACCGATTGTGGCCAATTTAGCTTAGTTTAGTTTATTTGACAGTAAAAGTAAAGCAATCACAAGATTACATCTTAGCTTAAATGTCCAGGACAGCACAATTAAGTCACAGACGTATTTCCATTGTGCTTAATATATTAACAGCAAAGATGGCACCGAACCATATAGCTAGGCAGTATCCAACAATGATAAAAAAAAAAAAAACATTAAGCTTCTAAGTGGAAAACACTCCTGTATTTCTAGATTTACTATAAACCAGGTTTTGACCTGATGCTATTTGTAAATTTATAATTGCTGAATCATCAGTATATAAAAACAAAGTCTCTGCACTAGCTGACTTCAATTTTGTTGAATATAGAGTATAATAGTGGACCCAAGAGGCTACCTTGTAGGCTGCTGCACGTTATAGGTTGTTCCTTGGGTAGACAACTCTGAACCTCTACCCTCTAATTTATGTAGATCAAATGTGATACAAACCAATTCAAGGCTAATGGGCTCAAACTTAATGATGACAGATTATTAAACAGCAAGTTGTGGTCCATGTTGTTACATTACATTACATTACAGGCATTTAGCAGACGCTCTTATCCAGAGCGACTTACACAACTTTTTACGCAGCATTTTACATTGTATCCATTTATACAGCTGGATATATACTGAAGCAATGCAGGTTAAGTACCTTGCTCAAGGGTACCACGGCAGTGTCTTTTGCAAATCAATTAAAATCATATCACATAATTTACGGCATCCATTTTGCATCTAATAAAGTCAGTTAAATACAACCAACAGGAGTCGTTTCAGTAAGACTTACTGAAGCTTGACTTCAATTGTCAGTTTTGAATCACTGATATAGTGATATAACTGTTAATGTGCTACTTTTTACAACAATTTAAAAGTAATGCTCAAAAGAGAGATAGGTCTATAATTCCCCTTGTTTGACCTTCGTATATAGTGGGATAACCTTAGAATGTCTTGTGTTATTTGGTACGATATCTTGTTCTAAAGACAAATTAATAATGCGTGCAGCACAGGGTGCTCTAAGATCAGCTGCATTCTATGGATTCCTAGGAAGGGTATTATCAAGGCTGTAGCTTTCACACAGTTAAGGCCCCTCAACAAACTTCCAATTTTATCCTCTGAAAAGGATTAAAAGAGGAATGATTTGCTATAACACCTAGATTTGAGTAAAAACCTTGAATATAATCCAGACCATAGATGCTTGGCTGGGCTGGGAGGAAGACTACCAACAAGCTTGTGTGCAACTGACTTAAAATGGGCATTAAAGTGATTGGCAGTGGCTTCAGAAGAAAAAGCACGGTTGACAGTTGCGTCGTTCAAGTTACAGGAGGGTTCGAGTCGGTAAGGGGTCCGCATTTCATTGCTGTGTGGTCAATCACTTGCCTGTGGAGAGCGTGCTAAAGCCACATATGAAAGGTCTTCCTCCGACTCTACTCTATGCAAGCTTAACTGTAGTCTGCAGTTTGAAAGGAAGCAGGTTGGTGACAACACATGTTTCAGAGAACCACAAATTTCTTCACTCTCCTGAATGAACTGCATATTCTAGATTTGGCTGGGAATTGGTGGACATGTCAATAGACATGGTGCTGAATTTTTAAATCAATAAAACTAAGCTGTCCTACACCTTTTCTTCATACATTACAGTGTGTAATAAGTAACACATACTGTGTGTGTGTGTATGTATGTGTGTTTTCTACAGGATTGTTTTTAACTTCAATGTGAGCAGTAGTGGAGACCTCGCCTTGCATTTTAACCCGCGGCTGAACGAGGGGTCAGTGGTGCGGAACAGCTACCTGCGTGGGACATGGGGGGCCGAGGAGAGAGATGTCAAGTTCAACCCCTTCCGGCAGGGGCGGTACTTTGAGGTGAGTCGACAGAACTAAGGCCATTCTCACTTAAACAGGAGTCTATATGTCTCGGTCCTAAGTGTGTCTGTGGTAGCCTAAAGCAAAGTGTGCCATTTTTTAAACAGTATGTTCCTAACCCCACCCACCAAGCACTTACTATTTCATTAAATGGGGAATTTCGTCAGCATTGTAGTTGCACTTATGTTACAGTATGTATGTAACATTGTATGTAATGTACTGAAACGTATGTGCTCATTACCCCTCTGTCTCCGTCCATCTCCTTTGGCCACAGTAGTGCAGTGTTAGTGTGTAACCAGGTTTACTGCATTAACTTCATGGTTCATTACTTCCCTTCTATTTTTCTCTCATTTGTCTGTTTTCCTGAACTCATCGTCTCTTTTACTTGTTTTCTGTCTTTGGTCCCCCATCCCGCAGATCTTGATTCGCTGTGAGACGCAGAAGCTTATGTTTTTTGGAAACGGGAAGCACATGTTCGACTTTTACCACCGGTTCCAGCCATTCACTAAGATTGACACCCTGCACATCAGTGGGGGCGTGCAGCTGTCCCACATACTTCTGTGAGGCTTGCTGTTCTGATGTCACTGCTCTGATCTCACTGTTATGATGCCACTGCTCTGATGCCCTGACCTGATGGCACTGCTCTGATGTCACTGTTATGATGTCACTGCTGTGATCCCCTGCTTTGAAGCCCCCTCACATCCCAGCTTTTAGTGCTACACACCCACTCCAGAGTCTTCAGCTCCCATTCTCATTTCTCTGCCTTCCTCTCTTTAAGGCTGTTTGTTTACTGGTGTTAGGAGCTGCGTTTCACAAAGTCAGTTAATAAACACTATCACGCATTCTAAAGATTGCCTCATTTTTCCAAGAGAGTGTTTCATAATATCCATGGCAGTAACCACCATAAAAGAAACTTTTTTATTTTATTATTTTTATTTTTCAGTACACCATCAATTAAGTTCATAAGAGGGAAATGTCCAAAAGATGTGTGTTTCAGAGTGAGCTAGTAGCTGGTGTGCCACAGAACACACGTAGGGACTGTGTCTGCGTGTTCCGACCAGGACCAGCTTTATGCATCTACTGTAATTCATGGAGGGTCTTGAGTCGTGTCATTCCCGAGACAAGCTTAACGATTAGCTAACTTATAACAAAGCCACTGTTATGTTCATACAGTTAATACTATTAATCCATTGGATAACATTGATCTTATTAGCTTACTTGTATCTTTTAGTAAGCCAAACAGAATGTTTCATCGAAAGTCACTGAATTAAGAAAACATGTTTGTGGTGCAGATAATGTGTTTAAAAATGTGTTTACAATTGTTATCCAAAACGTGCAAGCTGAGGAGGTTTTCTTACCCTTAGGAAAAACTCACTGCAGAATTGCTTTTATTTATTTGCACAATTTTTGTTTCCATTAGTGGGGTATGGAGGACAAAACGTGCCAAAATTTAATAAGTAATTAAATAAATACGGACTGGTCTGCTACTGTCATCACCCATCCACCGCCCGATCCACTTGCCCTGGGGGACAAGCTCTGGGATCTCGATGTCATTCATATCAGCTGGCGCCACCAAGACACATAGTACCTCATCCGTCCAAGGCCATGAAAACAACTGATTGCTTCAGGGCCCCTGCCAGACTGGTGACACAACTTGTTTCTGCACCAGTCAGGGGCCCACTGTTCCTTTTGAAACATGCAACCTTGAGCTGGCATATATTCCAGTTAGAACAACCATCTCTCAGCACTATAATATTGGGATGGAATCTGGTGCTCATATTCCTGTTTCAATCACAAAAAGAGTTTAAAAAAAATAAAAAATCAGTGGTGGACGAAGTACACAAATCCTATACTTGAGTGAAAGTACAGATACCCTTGCTAAATATTACTCCACTAAAAGTAGAAGTCTTCAATTTAAATTTCTACAAAAGTACAAAAATACCTGCTTTTAAAAATACTTAAGTATCAAAAGTAAAAAGTACTATTATTTAGTATTGTTATGTTTGTCAGGGGTTGCTGACATAACAAACCATTTTAAAATACAGTAGGCAAACTAAATTGTTCACCTCCTAGCATACTGTATGTAAGAGTGAAAACTATGGTATAAATGCATATTCACAGTTTAATAAAACAAAAAATGGAACAAAGGCACCATCAATTTCAATATTTCACTATCAAATATCAAAATACATTGAGATTTCCTGGCAACTTAGCCACCAGAAAGGATATAGCACAGGCAACGGGTCATAGCTTAATGCGGAAGTGAATGCGATAAAAACGCTGTTCCAAATGCAAAATTACAAATGAAAACAATGTCAGCTAGGTATATCAACATACATATGGCTTAGGCATACCCAGAAGTCCTCAATAATAATAGTATTTCCCAATAAATTACGAAAAATCGTTGACAACGTTGCGTCAGTTGCAGTGTCTTTGACTGCTAGAGTGAATGCGATGATGAGAAAACTTTCGGTTGACCTATAAAACGATATTCCAAAACCGAAATTAGACATGTTATACATGGTTAGAAAGCTTATACTCTCACCTACTGAATAAATGAATTCTCAATCAAGCCAGACTGTATTAAAAAGGGCAACAACACCATCAACAAGACGTGTGCAGCAGCTTCTGGTCCGGTCTTACTCCAGAAAACGGCATCAGCTTCTAATACCACACATGTTGCTTTCGGTGTTCTCGTCCTTTGTAGTACAATCTGGCTTGATCTACAGTTAATGGATCCAATAGGTGACAGAATAAGATTTCTAACAATGTATAATATGTCTAATTTTACTTTTGTAATACCGTTTTATATCCCAGCGTATTCGAAAGTTTTGTCTCATTATAGCTGCATTACGCATTCAGTCTGTGGTAGCAGTGAAAACAACGCTTTATCACCCCAACTCGTAGGTAAAAGGCACTGCACCTGGCAAAATTTTATCGATGAATTTCGTCATTTCTTGGAAAATACTATTATTCTTGAGAAAATCTGAGCGTGACTGAGGCATATGTTTGCTGATGGACCGAGCATGTACTTGGACTGTTAAACTGTCTCTCTGTGTTCCAAATCGCCTGTCTCTACTCGCCCTCCCCCCTAGCTAACGTCTTTGGTTCAAAGTGTCATGAGCCGATTGAAACGCACGCTGCGCCCTGATTGGTAGGCTTCAGTATGAAAGTGATGTCGTATTATTATTCTATAGGATTGTAAGAGGGAAGTCAAACTGTACCTGTACTTCAAAGGACCCGAGAGCCTTGTGGTAAAACAATAAGTTACTCGGACTTCCTCTGGATGAGCAGGCCATTTGGCTCTCTGGACTGTTACCCTCTGGACAAGATTGAAATAAGGGGAACTGGACTGGTTGTTTATGGTTGTGGGGGTCATTAAGGGTCATCAGGCCTCTGGCCAAATGGTGGGGCAACTGCGCGGGACAGTACCACAGTGCCCTTATGTGGGCCCCTCTGCCATTACACTTTTTATTTCTTTTCTGGATCTGGACTTTAAACCATCTGTTTATCCTATTTACAAACCCCGGAAAACCGTACAAACCATGCACATGTTTTCATTGTATTATTGTTTTATGCCTTATGTAATAATAACATGGATTGCATGTAAAATGGTTAAACAAAAGGGTATTTTCATGACAACTGCACCATAATATTACATCCACTTGACATGTTTGGTATGGACGTATTCAAGGTAATTCAAACAATTGAATGAAATATGTTTCATACCAAATAGAATTTGAAAAAACATAGTTTTAGAAACTTGGGGAAAAATACTACCACAATGGAATGTCCTCTCTGGTAATCATCTCCTTTTCCCAATTTCCCCACTAATTGTTTTAACAACCGCCTCCAAATGGTGGGGGCTGAAATTCCAGATTTGACTCGGCCAGGTTAATTTATGGCAATGCCGCCTAGACCAAACGCAGGATTTGGCTTAAAAGGAAGGGAGACAAAGCAATCGAGGAAGATCGTAAACGACTTCCCCACGTTGCACATACTCTGTGTTCTGTGTGTAGATAGACAAGGAAGATCGTAATCGACTTCCCACATTGCACATACTCTGTGCTCTGTGTGTAGCTAGTCAAGGAAGATCGCAATCGACTTCCCACACTGCGCAGACTCTGTGATTTCGTGTGTAGCTAAACAGGCTGGGTAAGAACTTTTTACCCTGTATTTATGTTTTTAAACCTTATAATTGATTTTGAATTTGAAGCTAATGACCTACCTGCCTGTTAAATAAATTCTTCTTATTTTAACTTGAGTGGTCTTCATGACTCTAATCCATTTTATCTTCTTTTCAGCCGAAATTCCGATTAAATACTCAGGGGGACAATTATGACTAGGACCTACTGATCAGGGGTCTAGTACAGCGAACGTCTTTAGTGAGGTCTTCAAGTTAGATAGGCGACCACGATCTGCCCGCTAACGGGATTGGTGGTATTGGTTCTGGTGTTTTGGCTTAAGAGGACCCATGGGCGTTATACGCCGGTTCTTGTCAAATTCGCCTGAAGGAGCCCGATAGATACGCACCGTCCTGGGCTCATAACTATCTATGCACTATCCATGCAAGGAAGGCATGTATTATGGTGGTCAGCCTCCTACCCTCTGGATTCTTCACCGAACTGAGATTTAACAATAGTGCTAAACCCGGGAGCATATATTGAGGAATGATGGCACAAGATAGAGTCGAGTGTAACCACTCCCAAGTTCCACGTATAGTTAAACCCAAATTTTAAATTATCATGTAACATGGAGTCAGATTATCACGAGGGTAAAACCTAGTAACTGTTACGCTTTCTTGCTGTGGTCATGGATATATTTGATGTGTTGTTCCGCGCATTTGTGAATATTCTGATGCTCCCATTGGAATATTGACAGTCCGGCGACAGATCAGATATATCTCTGATGACAGCATAGCCCCGTTTGCGAACGGAGAGTAACCAGAATGCTACTGGTCCGCTTCAGGGCAGTCTTAAGCGGGATATGAAGCAGCGCCTTCATATCTGACCCGCGGCGACGGAACCAGTGCATTCTTAGGTATAATTGTGCCCTGTTCTTACGAACAGAGGAAAAATGACTAACATCTCCGGTTTTGAATCACACCAGCCAAGGGAAAACACGCGGTGCCTTCCCCTCCAGCTACAAACCCTCATTGGTCTAGCTGTGAGGTGTTTACAGGATCTTTTAGATAATCCATTTTCTCCACATCAAAGTAACGAGTAACAGACAGATATCGCACAAAAGTAGTGGAGTCAAAAGTAAGATATTTCGTTTGAAATGTAGTGGAGTGAAAGTAAAAAGTCTCCCAAAATGGAAACACAGATACTTGAAAAAGGTACTTAAGTACAGTAATGAAGTACATGTACTTCGTTACTGTCCACCACTGAAAAAAAGTACCTTCAACTTGCACTGCAAACTTACATGGTCTGTTATCTATCCCTCATGAACCACAATCGTTGCTGGAGAATGTTTTTAGTATTTTGAAGTTAACTTTATTAAATGTCAACTATTTAGCCGGCAAGTCACTTCTAATTCATAATTTTATCACAGAGCACAAACTTGATTTTATGTTTCAAACTGAAACTTGGTTAGACCAAAATAATAGTGCAGTAATTCTTGTTGAATCAGCCCCTAATAATGTCAAGTTTATGAAAGTAGGTAAGAAAGGAGGTGACTTTGTTTAGTAATGAGAACCAGCGCAAGCACCTAAATATTCTTCCTACTTTGTTTATGACTTCACAGAACTACTGTCTGTTATTTGCATAGACTTTGACTCTGTAGTCATTGCTGCCAATGTTAACATTCGTGTTGATAACCACAATGACATTAGTGCCAACAAACTGTTGTATTCTGGATACCTTTTAACTTTGTGAGCCCACCACAGTATGCTGCTATATGCTGGATTAATTATTTGTAAAGGTTTTGATATTTCTAAGACTGCTGTAACTGATGTTGCTCTTTCAGATCACTTCTGAAACTTTCACTTTCTTCATGTACAAAGAGAGACTTCATATCTACAATTTAAAATTGAGGCATGCAAGACAATCAATTTTTCCTGACCCCATCAACAAAAACATAAAAAATGTGCATGCTTTGTTTACCAATGTTGATAGGTTAACAAACCCACCAATGTCAGTTGCCCTTGAACTTCTTTCCACTGAGGCGTACAATGACTCCTCCTTCACTGACAAGATTCAGAAAATTAGACAGGCTGTCCGCACCTCCATAACAAAAAATAAATGTTACCCTTAAATATGACCCTGCATAAAATTAATGTATTTACCATGAGAGACTTTAATCCCGTTGACTATGAAACCCTGGAGGAAATTGTTGTGCATACAAAATCTTCTACCTGTTGCCTCGATACTTTACCGGCAAGCTTCTTTAAGAATATTATTGACTACATTGCATCAGACTTATTGCATATAGTTAACAGTTCTCTTATATCAGGCAATTTCCCAGAAGCATTTGAAACCACAGTTATTTTTTTTACAGTTACAGGCCAATATCAAACCTCCTGTTAAATAAAATAATTGAGAAAGCTGTTTTCATGCAACTCAACACTTTTTTGACCTCAAATATTCGATCCCACCATAACACTGAGATTTCTCTCATTAAGGTTTACATTTGTCTAAATACTGACCGTGTAAAAATTGGATCTCAGTGCCGCGTTTGATATGGTCAACCATAACATATTGATAGCCTACTGGAAAAATGGGTTGGGCTTTCCAGCACAGTCCTAAATTGGTTTAAATTGTGCTTGCAAGATATAAACTACTTTGTGTCTATTGGTAACTACATATCTGAGCGAACAATGATGATATGTGGGGTTCCTGTGACGATTCATGGGCCACTCCTTTTTAAAATTTACATGGTCTCTCTAGCACAAATTATATAAAACAACAGAATCACCTACCATAATTATACTGATGATACTCAGATCCATAGACTTTCTGAACAACTGAATTGGACTAATCAATAATTGGATGTGCCAGAATGTCTTCCAGCTATATGAAGACAAAACTGAAATTATTGTTTTTGGCGCCAAACAGGAAAGACTAAAAATCACCTTGAATCCCTTTCTCTGATGACTACAAATCAAGTCAAATCTAAGTTTAGTTATGGACTCGGACCTAAATGTTAATAGCCACGTAAAGACAATTGCTTAATCAACTTACTATCACCTTACAAACATAGCAAAAATGATGGCTTTGGAAAACTGTTACATAATGAGTATTGTACCTTATTGGACCTGTGTTTTTTAGTTGTGCAGTTGTTCCAATGATCTTCAGCACTTACTGCATTTTTGTATTTGGATTAAAGCGTCTGCCAGATTAATGTAATGTAATGATATGCACTGCGCATACGTTATCAAAGATGCCCGTTTTGAGGGTTTCGTACATTGTGGCGGTCAGATTAATTTTCAGAAAAATTTGCATTGAATGTTGTCGGGAATTGCATTAAGACGTATTCGATTTCACGGTGTTTATGGTGCCGTGGCACTCTGAATTGTGCAGTGGTGCAGAACCACAGCTGGCTATGACCAGCGGAAACCCTGATGAAAAGTGTTGCGTTGTCTTTCAGACCTCGCAAAGAACACTTTTCTACGCACAGGTGAATATTCTGCCATCAAGACAGTGGCACGTCACTGTGCTGATCACGGGATTACTTGATAATGTGGATCGGTAAGAGTAATGGATTGATCAATTAGTCATTGGATATGTGCCTTCCTTTGCAGGCTGTAATGTCAGTTGTGTCATAACACAATTACAGGTTGTGTCGTATCCCAGGTGGGTGCTACACATTGGTGGTTGGTGATGTGAGTTCCCACTCATCACCGTAAGCACTTTGAGTGTTCAGAAAAGTGCTATGTAAATGCAATGATTCATTCATTCATTCATAACAAAGGGATGTCATTATTAGGAATGGACATGGCACTTTGTGACAGATATTGTGTCGTGGTAATGACTCTCTCATTTCCATGTTATGAGGAACACTGTCAAATTAAGTGTTACCCAAATGTAACACTATTTGACGGTGCTTACCCAAAAAGTGTTACCCAAATGTTATTTTAAAAACTGCAGTATCTGGTAACTGGTGATAAAGCACACATATTTGTTTAAGCCCATTAAACATGCAGGTCATGAAAATCCTTCAGGACAAACTGACTGCGCAGATCTAAAGGATTCTGTAGATAGCTGCTATTTGACAGGGAAAATCTGTCATATTTGCATGAACTGTTCTGTATTGTAATTGTCTATAGGTAAATCTAACAGCAGTGAGCATAATTTTGAGACTAAGCAGGGTTGAGGCACAGACACAAAAAAATAACTTGCTGAATATAATGCACTATCCACTGAAATGAACACCAGTCACATTAAACACTGCTTGAGTTGTTAGCTGTGCTCTGCTTACTTTGTACTGTACATGCATTTGTTTAGAAACACGTTCAGAATATTTTAATTTCCATATTTCAACATATGACTGATATGCTCACCTGTCTAGGGGTTATAACTGCGCTTCTGAAAGCAGCTGCAAGTTTTGAGGCATTCTGCTATGCTAACTATGCCACTATAACAGCCATTAGCTAGAACCCCAATAAAAATATGCTCGACATTATTAGCAAAGGCTATCAGTTGTCGATTATGACCAATGTGAATGTAATAATGTCAAAAATATGTATTACAGGTCTTTTCAGTGTCACCTCCCCGCTGATGGTGTCACCCCGTGCGCTTCGCACCCCCCGTACCCCCCTAGTGACGCCTCTGACTTCACATGTTTTTGCCTGTTCACTTCCTCTGTATGCTCATGGGACAAATGCAAATCCCTTGCTTGCTAACAGCCCAGAGAAAAACCACCCTACCCCTAGAACATTCCCCAGGTCCACCCACCGGGAGCAGAAGGCTATATAAGATGAGGTGTCCAGGTATACTCTCCCAATCTACCAGCAAGTCTGGTACCTGATTTTCATTGACGGTCTCCCACTGTTCAAGCCATCATCATGCGTTTCCAACCTCCTCCAGGCTACCAGCCCATCTACAACCCTGTGAGTAGATTTACTACCTCTGCTTTTATACCTGTTCTGTCTCTCTCTGCCTTCTTTCATGTGTCTCTTCCTGTTAGGCATATTTACAGTCCTGGGCCATATACATACACAGCATTTCCAAAAGTATGTGGACACCTGAACATCACACCCATATGTGCTTGTTGAACATCTCATTCCAAAACCATGGGCATTAATACAGAGTTGGACCCCACTTTACTGCTGTAACATCCTCCGCTCTTTTGGGAAAGCTTTCCAGTAGATTTTGGAACATGGCTGCAGGGATTTGTTTACATTCAGCCACAAGAGCATTAGTGAGGTTGGGCACTGATGTTGGGTGCAAGGCCTGGTTCACAGTCAGCATTCCATTTCATCCTAAAGGTTTTTAATTGGGTGGAGGTCAGAGCTCTGTGCAGGGCAGCCAAGGTCTTCCCTACCAAAATCAGCAAACCACTTATGGACCTTACTTTATGCATGAGAGTATTGTCATGCTGACACAGAAAAAGGCCTTCCCCAAACTCTTGTCACAAAGTTGGAAGCGCACAATTCTCTAGAATGTCATTGTATGCTTTAGTATAAAGAGTTCCCTTCACTGGAACTAAGGGACCTAGCCCAAACAATGAAAAACAGCCCTAGACCATTATTCCTCCTCCACCAAACTGTCTCAATACAGTTGTCACTATTCAGGCTAGTACAGTTGTCACTATGCATTCGGCCGAACACAGAATTCATCCCTCAGTCTGCCAGACGGTGAAGTGTGATTCCTCAGTCCAGAGAACGTGTTTCCACTGCTCCAGAGTCCAATGGTGCTGTGCTTTACATCACTTCAGCTGACGCTTGGCAGTATGCATTGTGACCTCAGGCTTGTGTATGACTACTTGGCCATGGAAACCCATTTCACAAAGCTCTTGCGCTGAAATTGTTTCCAGATGTAGGTTGGGAACTCTGCAGTGAGTGTTGAAACCGAGGACAGACGATTTTTACACGCCACACACTTCAGCACTTGGCGGTCTCATTCTGTGAGCTTGTGTGGCCTACCGCTTCACGGCTGTGCTGTTGTTGCTCCTATATGTTCACTTTCCACTTTACAATAACGGCAAGCTCTAGCAGGGCTTAAATTTGACAAACTGACTTGTTTGAAAGATGGCATCCTATGACAGTGCCACATTGAAAGTCACTGAGCTCCTCAGTTCTACTCATTCTACTACCGATGTTAGTCAATTTAAATTCAATTTTATGCTCCTGTAGGTAATGGGTGTGGCTGAAATAGAAAAACCACTAATTAGAAGGGGCATCTACATACTTTTGGAAATGTAGTGTATTTGAAACACCAGTAAATCTGCAGATTACAGAAATTTAATAATCCAAAATATTCGTTGAGAGTTATCAGGGATTTGCAGATTAGTTTTCAGACTTAAATAGCATCTAAAAAGTTGGCTATTATATAAATGCTGTACATAATTGACCCAGTAAGTGTGATTAATAACAGCTGCTCTCTGTTTAGCATCAGTTCCAGCACTAGCAGTGGACAAGATTTTGCATACAAGACCATGCACCAATCTTAACCCTTTAGTTTGACTGAAAATGTATATCAACAAAAGACCAGACTCAAATTAAGCATTATTCATATGCGCCCTGTACTTTTGCTCTATGCCTCTCTCTCTCTCTCTCTCTCTCTCTCTAACAGCAGTGAGCATAATTTTGAGACTGAGCAGGGTTGAGGCACAGACACATAAAAAAATGACTTGCTGAATATAACACACTATCCACCTAAATGAACACCAGTCAAATTAAGCACTGCTTGAGGTGTTAGCTGTGCTCTGCTTACTTTGTACTGTACATGCATTTGTTTATAAACACGTTAAGAATATTTTAATTTCCATATTTCAACATATGACTGATATGCTAACCTGTCTAGGGGTTATAACTGTGCTTCTGAAAGCAGCTGCAATTTTTTAGGCATTCTGTTGGATCTGAGCACATAAGATGACCACTAGCATCTCAGTCCTTCCATCTGTATTCTGTTGCAATAGACACAACCTTGGTGCATGTGGTCTGCAAGTTCTGCTAGTTTTTGTTTTTGACTTAAAACAGTCAACCTATTAGACAAAATTAACCAGGAGAAGAAGATAAACATGTGTTCAATCACTTTAATTGATTAATTAATTGCTGGTTGATAGTTAAAACCCAGCAGACTCCAGAGCTCTCCAGCACCAGGGTTATGAACCACTGCAACAGGTAAGGTGGTTTTCATTAATCCCAATATTTGTGTTGTGCAGCTTGTCCCATATTCAGGGCCCATCTACGGTGGTTTGAAGCTGGGGATGTCTCTGTACATCCAGGGAACAGTTGGCAATATCGCCAATCGGTAAGGAGCCACTGCTGGCTATGGAGGGTACTGCAGTGAATGGGCCACAGACACTATTTAATGGTGCAAGAATGAACGAGGCTTCATGGAGCTATTGTATGCTCTCAGTGACTCCCTGATTTCAGCCATTCATTTTGTTCTCCCATGGGGAGTAATATCCTTTTATTGGCTACAACTAGTGATTGACCGCACACTATAGCTCTGTCCTACACAATTCACAAAACTTCACTCTCCCATCTCGCTAGTACAGTTTTCCTGCTTAGTGACTATGTGGTTAGGATTTAACAGCATCTGAGGACATTAACATTAGCATACAATTAAACTGATGGTCGTAAAAAAGCTCACAGATGTTGTGCAGTAATTGTCTCCAATCAATGTTTGCTCATCAGTCATATTTGCTCTGTGGAGTGGTCTTTCTGGGGTTAGGAATTACATGGCGAGGTATTGGGAGACGGAAACATCTCTAAAAGAATGCTATGTCATAGGCTAATGGGGAGCCCCTCACTTGGATTTTGTGTGACTGGTGTGTGTGCGATAACTGTAGTACAAAACAAGCGATGCATGTTACCATATAAAACAATGCTCTAGTTCAGGCAGTTCTGTTGAAGCCATGTGGCAACATTATCCATCGCGACAGAAATACAACATACTGCTGTAAAGATTTATGAAACCGTGACTCGTGGAAAGTGAATGGAGCTCTTCTGAAAATGGCTGTGCAGTGGGATTATCGTGTTTTTTCTCTCTCATTAATCCAAGCCAATGGGAGGACAGGGCTTTAGAGGATCCTCTATGGTGCATTGGAGGAACTATGGCAACACAAAAAAACACTTTGTTGACAGTGTTCAGTTCCTGTATGTGCTGTATGCTTCCTTCCACCCATCTGACTATTTTTTTTAGGGACAAAAGAGTATAACAGGGTGCATTAGTGTAAAGGATGGGCCTCTGATCAGTGTCCTGGAGGGTGATAGTGTCACACAATTAACCAATTTTTCATACACTTTTACCTGTGATACTTTTAAACATATTTTATTTATTTATTTTTTTGCTCTGACAACCGACCTCCACAGTTTCTCCATCAACCTGCTGACTGGGCCACCAGGAACGACTGACTACGTCTTACACTTCAACCCTCGGTTGAGGCACGGAAACGTGGTGGTGATGAACACCACGAAGGATGGCTCTTGGCAATCCGAGGAGAGGCCCAGTGAGATGCCCTTCCGTGAGGGGGAGAGCTTTCAGCTGCTCATTACCGTCGTCTCAGAGGGCTACCAGGTCAGGACTGGAACTGTGCGCTTGGATATGTTTGCTTTGTGTGTGTGTGTGTTTGTATTTGCTTGTGTGTGTGTACTATGTGCATACATGTCATGCCTACTTACTGCTGAGGAATATAATTTTATTTTCCAGATTTGGGTGTGATATTCAAATCACAGATTGAATGTTTTCAACCCTGCCTTCCTCTCTGTTTCTTGCAGATCAAAGTAAACGGTAGTGACTTTTACCTGTTCAAGCACCGTCTGCCTGTGGAGCGAGTGAGTGCCCTATCCATTGGTGGAGAAGTCTCTGTGCACATGATCAACATCATCGGGGTGAGGAGCAGCAAAAGTTCAACATTTAAATTCTGGCGTTTAAGACAATGAAAAGGTCCTCTAATCGAGTGTCTTGAACAGTGCACATTTTTACATTTATGCATGTGTTTGTGCATATTGCATTTGGATTAAGACACTTGTCGATATTAATGGATTTGTAGGTGCATTGTTTTGTGTTCCCCCAGCCAACACTAATTGAGTTTGTGTTTCAGGGAGGAATTGGGCACATCCTGGGATATCCAGGTCTAGGACAGGCGGTGGTAAGTGTGAATACAATTTTCTCTCACAACACACAGAAAAGCACAAATGCAGACACACAAACACACACGCCTACGCAAACCAATTTGACCAATATGACTTCACACATTCTCTCTCTCTCTCTCTCTCTCTCTCTCTCTCTCTCACACACACATGCTCGCACACACACACGCCAAGACAAGCCATCTTACATGCACAGACACACTGACTATGTTACTATATTACTCACACCCTCCGTCTGCATTCTGTTGCAATAGACCAATGGATGCACAAGCCTGGACCTTGTGAGCCACAAGTTGTACTGGTTTATGTTTTTGATATAAAGTCTTTTAGACCCAATAAACCACCATTCTTGGCAGATTAACTACATGATCTAGCTGCTTTCATTGATTGGTCAGTGAAATCCTGATGAACAGTGAAACCCATTAGACCCTACAGCTCTCCCATACCAGGCTTATGAACCACTGCTACAGACAAACTGCTCTGTATTAGGTTAGGTGCACTCCTGCAGTTGCCCTTGACCAAGGCACTGGCCTCAGAGCTGGAGCTGGTCCCCGGGCGCCGCACTGTGGCTGCCCACTGCTCCTAAGTAACTTGGATGGGTCAAATGCAGAGGAAAAATTAGCCCACAGGGTTCAAAAAAAGTATATCTTATCTTTTATCTCATCTTATCTTATTTTATTAATCCCAGTGTCTGTGTTGTGCAGGCCATCCCTTACGTGGCACCCATATATGGTGGTTTGAGGCCAGGGATGTCTGTGCACATTTCGGGAGTGATTCCCTGTGACGTCACCAGGTGAGGAACTCTTATGTTCTATCAACAGGTGAGGTCATGGAGGGTACTGAAGGGAATGGGACTGATGTACTGTTTATTGGTGGAAGAATGAATGAGGCTTTGTGGAACCAAAAAAATGGACAGAACTTCTGTATGCTCTGAGTGACTCTCTGATTTTCCCAAATCATTTTGTCCCGCTGTGGGGAACAAAATCCTTTCACTGCTAGAAACATGATTGACAGCTCACTATAGATGCATAATTATAATTACAGGCATTTATCAAATGCTCTCATGCAGTAATTTTTTTTTTATTCAGATGGATACATACTGAAGCAATTCAGATTAAGTACCTTGCTCAAGGGTACAGCGGCAGTGTCCAGCCTGAGAATTGACCCTGGAAGCCTTCTGTTTTTAGTGCACAGCTGTGTATTACGATGGGTTTCCATAGTACCGTACTAGCACAGGGTTAGCTGCTCATTATGTTCAGGAAAGTCCTGATTGCAGAGGCAAGCAATTATCAATTAATGGATGTTTCTACTGCCAGGGTTTTCGTAGCCGGTGTTTCGGGAAGCTGATGTAGTGAAAATGTAGTTTGCTAAGCTACCAATAACTCGACATTGGAAATAGATGAGCTACAGCAAAACGACTCTGTTAGCTAAACTAAAGCTACTTTTAAAAAACTAGGCCTAGTTAACTACATTGGAGCTACTTCATGAAGAAAAACATTAATTAGGTCACCTATGGGCCATGCCAGACCAGGTTAATGTTATTGTTTTTAACCCTCTTTAACCCCTTCATGCAAGGCCCCCTAGTGGCCAGAGTGTCGGTGTGCTGAGATTACTCAGCTCAGACATTGAGTGCTCCTGCAACCAAATTATCAATGAAAACAACAAACTCGAATACCAACAAGCATGACACGATGGACAATAGCATCTATCTGGATGTTCATGAAAATATTATTTCACCACCAAAGATTTGTATCGCGTCATGGCAGTAAGATAAAGCCAACAATAGCCTGAAGGTATGCCAATACAGCAGTGAAAAAATGCTGCTCAGTGAATAGCAAAATAAAAGAGGAACTCTTGTGTAATTATACAATGCCATTCTGCTAAACTAATATCTGCAGTTAAAAATGGAATAGATATCCAATCTTACCATTGGATACATTTTTTTACATGTAAAAACTCCCTTTCATGTTTCAGTGGTCATTTATAGTCTTGAACAATCCATTTGGGAAATAAACACGCAGAAAGAAAGCAGGCTAGGCATTTACAGCAGCCACGCACAAAACCCCACTTGTTTTTTTCCTTCTGGTTTGATTAATAACTCTTTTTATACAGTAGAGAGCAGTACAAGTTTCCCAACGGTGTATCACATGCCTGATTTTAACTTTATTCAGAGAAATGAAAGCCTCCCAACAGCTTGAACTGTTGCTGCGTCACAGTATTGTGCAATAAACCCGTAACATTATGCGGTGATGTAGAAGCACTCGCGGAGGTGTAATTGCTTTTTTTTCTTCATGCGACGATGCGGCACTTAGTAAATTTGGTGCTTGGTAAATTTGGCCCCTTGTCTCTTTGGTCCTCGCCGGACCCAGAAAGAAATTGAGGTCCGCCATCTTTATGGACATTCTGCCCTCGCGTCCTTCCCTCGCAACCTTACCTTGCGTCCTCTGTTGGGTGGAGCTAAGGAAGCAAGGAAATGATGCAAGGAGGTAAAATGAGCGATTCGAATGAGCCCTTGGTAACCCTGAGAAATCAGCAATAAAACATCGTCTCTATCGCCCCCTGCAGGTTCCACGTCAGCCTGCAGACGTCGGAGGCGAAATGCGGTGACAAAGCCTTGTACATCAACCCCCGGTTCAGACCAGCTGAGTTGGTGGTTTTCAGCACCTTCAAGAATGGCATATTCGAGGGTCAGGAGAAGGTCACTGATAAGCCCTTCACTCTGGGGGGGGGATTTCAGCTGGTCATCGTTGTCACCAAAGAGTGCTACCAGGTCAGAAGGACAAGAAATTGTGTGTGCATTTGTGTGTGTGTGTGTGTGTGTGTGTGTGTGTGTGTTTGTGTTTGTGTGTGTGTGTTGACTGTACATATATGTTATGCCTGCTTATTGCGAAGGAAAATTTAAGGTTTTGAATTTTGTCACATGAAGCAAAACAGGTTTATCTGCGCAAACCTGTAACCTGAATGTTAATTTACGGTTTTGCATATATGTGGGTTGACTGGTGTACCGAAACCCGGTGTCATCATTGGGGGTGACATTAGCTCAGAAGCTAGAGCAGTCACCTGGCAACTGAAAGGTTGTCGATCCCTGGTCTTCTGAGTGTGTCACAGGGGAAGTGATGATGAAACCAGACCATTCAGCCCACCTCGGCACATCATTTTATTATTATTTTTTTTCCCCAGTTGATTTGGTCTTTCATCCTCTATTGTTGCCTCATGGGTCGGACTGCCAGCTGAGCTTCTGGTGGTTCCGGTGTGAAAACATTTCTATGGAATTTTTCTCCTCACTTGGATAATCTCATGGCCGCTGGCCGTTGATATCCACTTGACGGACTTGAATATCTTCAAAGGAAAAAAAGGTGTTAACTGAAATTTTGAACTTTTTTTTTTTTTTGGCTGTTTCCGGCTCCTGCAGGTGCACATAAACGATCACGCCTACACGTTCAATCATCGCATCCCGTTGACGAGCGTGCTGGCCCTGGGGATCGGTGGGGACGTGTTTGTGGAGTCCATCAACATCATGGGGGTGAGGAGGAGCCACGTGCATTCTGTCTTTAAATTTGTGCCTTTAGCAGATCCTCTTATGAAGTGTTTAAAACAGCATGCATTTTTACATTTAAGCATGTTGATTTGCATTTGGGTAGTTGGTCGGTAGATATGATTGGATCTGGAGGAGCATTGTATTGTTATCCACAACTCACCCCTAACATTAGTTTTTATTTTATTTTAGGGAGAACAAGGAGCAATGATACGGCCAGGTCCAGGATATGTTGGGGTTAGTGCGAACACTCTGGCATCTTACCACACACACACACACACACCCACACACACACACACACACACACACACACCCACACGCACGCTCACGCTTCACCAGGGCTGTCCAGTTGTATCGAAAAAGGGCCAAAGTGGATGCATGTTTTTGGTTTTATCCCAGCACAAAGACACCCAATTCTGCTTATCAAGGTTGATTGAAGACCATGGTTAGTTAGTTAGTTGAGTTAGGTGTTGTTGCACTGGGTGAAAACAAAAACCTGGCAACACACATCAGTCCCTTTCAGGTAAAACTGGACACCCCTGTTCTAGACAAAAAGATTTGCAGACCTGATCCCTGAACTGCAAGTTGTGCTGGTTTTTGTTCTTGCCTAAATATTATGCACCCTTTTAGACCAAATAAACCAGGTGAGTTAAGTTAGCTATAACAGCCTTATTTAATTTGTCTCTTGCATGCTGATTGACAGTGAAATCCAGCAGACCCTATAGCTCTCCAGCACCAGGGTTATGAATCACTACGACTCACAAACTGCTCTGTGTGAATCCCAGTGTTTGTGTTGTGCAGGCTGGCTCATATACGCAGTCCATCCCTGGTGGTTTGAAGGCGGGAATGTCTCTGTACTTGCGGGGAACCATTCCCTCTGAAGACATCAACAGGTGAGGAACTGGCTGTGATGGGTACTGCAGGAAATGGTATCGAGACGCAGTTGGTGGCAATCGTTGAAACTAGTTAGTGATTGACAGTTCACAATAGCTCCACCAATTATGCAATTCATGAAAGCTCACTCCTTCATTGCGAATCAGGGAATTAACTCTGCACTGAGAGGAATTGGCAGAGGTTGATCTGGGCGGCACGGTGGTGCAGTGGGTAGCACTGTCGCCTCACAGCAAGAAGGTTGTGGGAAACTTGGCTTGGGGCCTTTCTGTGTGGAGTCTGCATGTCCTCCCCATGTCCATGTGGGTTTCCTCTGGGTATTCCGGTTTCCTCCCACAGTCCAAAGACATGCAGGTACTCTAAATTGCCCATAGTGTGTGACTGAATGGTGTGTGGCGGCCTGTCCAGGGTGTAATCCTGCCACGGTGTAAGCACCCCCCGCGACCCTGCTCAGAATAAGCTGGTATAGATAATGGATGGATGGATGGATGAAACATCTCTAAAAGTATGCTGATTCATAGGCTAATGGGGAGCCTCTGGGCTAAGATTGTTTGTGACTGATGTGTGTATGTGTTTGTTGTCCATAAATAACTAATGCTAAGCAAGTTTCCCCTGGAAGGCAGTGCAGTGTAGTGGCTGGTCTTATTGTAGCATGGTAGCAACAGTACGTTTCATGGTGGGAAGGATACTCTGCCATGAAGATTTCAGTCAAACTCAAAAACTCCTGTTACCAACCAGAACCTCCTGTAGTCCAGAAACAGAGAAGGCTGTGAAGGACTGAGGAGTATTGTCAGAGCTGAGTATCTTATCTGGTGACTCTAAAGAATCTGTGCTTGCTCTCTGTTGCCCTCCACAGTTTTCAAATAAACCTAGAGGGTGGGGGTGATGTTGCCATTCAAGTCAACCCCCAATTCAGCGGCTGGAGAGGTGTGGTGTTCAAGACCCGTGACAATGGCGAATGGCAAGCGGAGGAGAAGGTCAATGCGATGCCCTTCCGTAAGGGGGAGAGCTTTGAGCTGGTCTTCAATGTCACCTCAGAGGGCTACCAGGTCAGAAGAATAGGGTGTGTGTGTGCGTGTGTGTGTGCGTGTGTGTGTGTGTGGGTGTGTGTGATGTATTGTGTGCATGCATGTAATACCTACTTCCTGCACAGGAATATAACCTTATTTACTAAAGTAGAGCATGATATTCAGTTGACAGTTTGAATGTATTGCATGAAAAAAATTTTTTTGACAGAAATGTAGAATTTCAGGCTTTGTTGACCTCTGGTTCCTGCAGGTGAACGTTGATGGTCGTGAGCTCCACATGTACAAGCACCGCGTACCACTGGAGCAGGTGACTGACCTGGTCATTGGTGGGGAAGTCTCTGTGCAGAGCATCAGCATCATCCCGGTGATTATTATTATTATTATTATTATTATTATTGTTGTTGTTAGTATTATTGTTATTGTTATTTGTTATCTCCTCTCCTTAAAGGCATATCATTCAGGATTTTCACTTTGAAAATATTATTAAACAACCATGCTCAGTCAATACTACTCTGGCAATCTGTTTCTGTGCACTCTCTACCCAGTCCTTGCTTGTCTGCCCATTTGTTATCTCAATGGAAGCACATTTTCAACACAGTTGAATTAGATGTTGTTGCACTGGTGATACGCCATGGACGTTATTAGCTCTGTCTATAAGCCATTTTATTAAAACTAGCTAGATATAGGCTTGCTGTTAAAAGTATTGATCGAATTTAAATGAAATAATTTAGGAAACATTCATTGGGTGGCATTTCTTTGTAATAGACCTTGTTTAATTTGTATGAGGTAAGACAGCCAATAATTTAAATGAATGGCTCATAGGCAGTGCATCGTATGCGTGAGTAACTTGCCGTTTTTGTACTTGCAGATGCATACACATTCTCTCTCTCTCCCTGTCATTTTCCCATACACGCAAACACATGCAGAAAGGCACACATGCACATCTGTACTATGGAATGTGTCGTATTATGCTTTTTCAATGTTTTTAGAGTAAAATAGGAATATTGGAGTTTCATGAATGGTATATGTAAATAACATTCAGCCCGATACTAATAACGCTGGTCATTTCCTGTGTCTTGCACAGCACACGTTTTTACATTACATTCTTTTTACTTGCAATCAGACAGTTTTAGATATGTTTGGATTAACAGGTGCATTTTTTTTTGTGTTCCCCACGCACCCCTAACATTTCAGGATGAAGAAGACAAACTGGAGATTCCAGAATATGTGAGTGTTATTGTGAACACCCCGGCCTCTCACAAAACACAGGCGCACGCGCACGCACGCACGCACACACACACACACACACACACACACATTCTACACCAGGGCTGCCCATTTTTATCTGGTCTGGAACAGTGATTGTCTGTTACCGCGTGACTGACCGGCTGATGTGTGTCTAGCACACTCCAGTCCAGCAGGTGGCGTAATGCACCTATGCTTCTTTGCAGACCGCCATCAAATGCAAGAAGCCTTCTGTTACTGCGCGCTTAAAAAAAAAAAAGTGTCTCATCACAGATATTTTTTACCTGTTGACAAGGCAAAAAAATTGATGTGTAGACCTACCCAGAAGTCACAAACCTACAGGTGGCACAGTGGTGTCCACTTTGGAAGCAGGTGGCTGGCTTGTAATCCCACATGGGATAGCAGTGATTTCGACTTTTTGGGTGCAATTCTTAAATCGTCGTTTTGCTTAAATCAGCAAAGACATTCGGCTTAATAGAAGCTACCACTGAGGCCTTGTCTTCTGATTTTTTGGAACATTAAATTCGTCAGAGAATCAATTGCTAAATTTATGTCTAGGTCTCATTGACTGAATGGAGAGGAAGTGTCTTTTGTAACCTCTGGGAAAACAAGAGTGCAGTACCATTTATGGCCAGAATGCATGCTTCAGGTTCTGGGAGAGATTGTTCCCCCTGGTCATACTGAGATTCCAGCTGAACTAGGCTTGCCTTGTTTTTTTTTTGTTTAAAAAAAAAAAAAAAAAAAATACGTGAAATAGGAATATTACGGTTTTGGGAATACAGGTAAATGCAAAAGAAATTGGACAGTGACACATTTTCTGTTGTTTTGGCTCCGTCCTCCAGGACATTGGACAACAGGAAGTGCAGACTGCCAGCTTTAATTTGAGCCTGTTTACATCCACATCAGGCGATCTGTGCAGGAATTACATTACAATTACGTAAATCACATTTAGCCCACACAAAAACAATAATGGTGGTCTTTTAATGTCTTACACGGCATGTATTTTTTACATTTTAGTCTTTGCATTTGCATTCAGACATTTGTAGATGTGATTTGGTGAGGAGGTGCATTGTTTTGTGTTCCCCACCCCTAACTGGGTTTGTATTTCAGGACCAAGGACTCATACAGGAGTACCCAGCTCCAGGAGACGTGAGCGTGAGTGTGAATTTTCTGGTCTCTCAATGTACACACAGAGTTATGGGACCACTGCAACAGACAAACTGCTCTGTATGATCCCCGTGTTTCTTCTGCACAGAGCTCCGCATATTCCCAGGCCATCGAAGGTGGTTTGGGGCCGGGAATGTCACTGTACTTTGAAGGAACGGTTCACACTGACTCCGATAGGTGAGGAGCCCCTGCTGGCCATGGAGGGTACTGCAGGACATGGGGATGAGCCTCTATTTAGTGGTGGACAAATTACATTACATTACATTACAGGCATTTAGCAGACGCTCTTATCCAGAGCAACTTACACAACTTTTACATAGCATTTTACATTGTATCCATTTATACAGCTGGATATATACTTAAGCAATTTCGGTTAAGTACCTTGCTCAAGGGTACAACGGCAGTGTCCTACCCGGGAATCGAACCTGCGACCTTTCGGTTACAAGCCCAGTTCCTTACCCACTGTGTTACACTCCGTCCTTATTCCATTTATTGAACTAAAACAGGGTGCATCGGTTGTATTCTTTTTAGTGATTCCCTGATTCCCCCCATTTTAGTGATTCCCTGATTCCCCTCCAATCATTTTGTTCAGTGATTGACAGCTCACTATAGATCAATTTATTACATTACATTTACATTACATGTATTTGGCAGACTCTTTTATCCAAAGCAACGTACAAAAAGTGCATTTCATGGTCATAGACAACTGCTAAACACAGGTTCAGTAAGGTACAATACTTATTTTGTACAGCTATTTTGAGCCAAGAACACAGTTAAGTTCACACAGTGAACACTATTCAGACCTAACCTCTGCAAAGCCAACTAGGCAGAAGAATAAGCTACAGTATTAGGACAAATACAAATTACCAAAAAGTGCTGGGATGGGGCAACATGTAACAAGTGTCATGAAAAAGGGGGGGGGGGGGTGGGATTTAGAGTGAAATATACAGCGTGGTGGTGGTTAGTCTAGGGCGTGGTGGTGGTTAGTCTAGGGCGTGGTGGTGGTTAGTCTAGGGCGTGGTGGTGGTTAGTCTATTATGCAATTCATGGCACCTCACTGCCCCATCCTTAGTGTAGAGAATTAACTCTGTACTGACGGGCTTTGACAGTGGTTGAAGAATATAGGACTATTATAAGAGCTGAGTATCTTACGTGGTGTGCTAAGGTGTTCTTGCTCTCTGTCGCCCCCTCCACAGGTTCCACATAAACCTGGAGGGTGGGGGTGACATACTCCTTCACTTCAACCCTCGATTCAAGAACTGGAATTTGGTGGTGTTCAACAGCCATGAGAGTGGCGGATGGCAATCAGAAGAGAGGCCCTCTGGGATGCCCTTCCGTGAAGGGGAGGACTTTCAGCTGGTCTTCAATGTGACCACAGAGGGCTACCAGGTCAGAAGGACAGGACGTGTGTGTGTGTGTGTGTGTGTGTGTGTGTGTGTAGTTTGCCTTGGAATAAGTTCAGAATAATGCTCACTGTGTGAACTGAACTGTGTTTTTGGCTATAAATAGCTGTACAAAATGAGTATTGTACCTTATTAAACCTGTGTTTTGTAGTTGTCCAATGACCATGATATGCACTTTTGTATGTCGCTTTGGATAAAAGCGTCTGCTAAATAAATGTAATGTAATGTAAATGTAATATGTGTGTGTGTGTGTTGTTCCCATACCAAAATTTTGACTTCAGTAACAATACCAGCGTTGGTACCTTGGTATCACTAGCCAAATCCATAACACAGTAAATCCCTGATAACAAAGAATTTCACATGAAATAAAATCTTAACTTAATATATCCCTGTTCAGTGTCAGGGCCCCTGAGCGATCAAAAGTTTTCGCATATTCCCGCACTTATGTGCGGGTCTGTAAGTAGAGGTGTATGCTGTGTGTACACACGGAATACCTCCTGTCGGCTGAGGGATATAATATCATTGACTACAGGCATTTGGCAGACGCTCTTATCCAGAGCGACGTACAACAAAGTTATACACTTTCTTGTACGTCGCTCTGGATAAGAGGGTCTGCCAAATGCCTGTAATGTAATGTAATGTAATGTAATGACTAAAATATGTCCTGATATTTGTTAGTGACAGATTGAATTGTAAGATGAAAGTAACAAGCGGAAGTTTTGAATTTGTAGCGACCTCTTCCTCTTCCTCTTCCTCTTCCTGATGCACTCCTCCGGTTCCCGCAGGTGATTGTTAACGGGTCAGTGTTGCACGTGTTCAAGCACCGCGTACCGGTGGACCATGTGACCTCCGTGGTGGTTGCTGGGTGCGTCTCTGTGCACTCCATCATCATCAAGAAGGTGAGGAGGAGCCACATACATCCTACATTTAAATTTATTCGTATATAATATATACTGTGATAGATTGGCGGCCTGTCCAGGGTGTATTGTGCATTCCTGCCTCCAGCCCAATGCACGCTGGGATAGGCTCCTGCACCCCCCACGATCCTGCTCAGGATAAGTGGGTATAGATAATGGATGGATGGATATATATAGTACCGGTCAAAAATATTAGGCCATCAGTGTTTGTGTGTGTGTGTGTGTGTGTGTGTGTGTGTGTGTGTTCTTTTTGCAGATGCACACACCTTCTCTCTCCCCCTGTTGTTCTCACATACACACAAACACATGTAGGAGGGCACACATGCATGCCTGTACTATGGAATGTGCTGGAAGCATGATTTCTTTCAACATTCAAACAGGAGTCAAATAAGAGTACTGCGGTTCTCTGTATCGGTATGCGTAAATAAATATTAGCCAGATGCAAGCGCAATAATGCTTTGTACTTTTCATTCAGTCGTTTGTAGATATGATTGGGTGAGGAGGTGCATTGTTTTGTGTTCCCCACCCCTAACTGGGTTTGTGTTTCAGGAACAAGGACTCATACAGGAGTTTCCAGCTCCAGGAGATGTGAGCGTGAGTGTGAACACTGTGGCCTCTTACCCCCTGACCCCCCCTCCCCAATACAAACAAACACACACAAACCAGACCCGGGTCAAATAGATATTTAAAGTATTTTAATTACATTTAAATACTTATTTAGAAATTATTTGAAATTCAGCATGTACTAATACTAGGTGTTTCAATTATGAAATGTATTTGAAAATTTAAGGAGCATTTGCATGATTTTGCAATTATGTTATTATTAATATGTTTTGCAAAAACTTTCAAAATAATTAATTTTCTGTTACAAAGGGTTTGATTTAATGGAATTATTTGAAAATACTTCCACAACATAAGGCCATTGGTGCAACATGTGCAATAGCAACAAGCTTTTGAAAGACTTGGAAAGCACTGGATATGCAGGACCCTATCAGCTCTGAAAGTTGTGTATTTTGTCCAATTAGAGGACTGTATTTTGATGGAAACGCATCAAGTGGCTGCTGACGGCCCCAGTCCAGTTGTACCGATTTCATTGTTAATTGGTAGTGAATATGCACGGCTGAATGATATTTTATCAGTGTCTAAACCTTACAAAATGTAAAATATGGAAGTGTACATATGGCCGTTGAAAACAGAAAAAAGAGGAAATACAGTAAAAGGCCACTAACTTTAAAAAGATTGCATGGGTACGAATAAACTGGCAAGTAGCTTACCAAGAAGTCTGAGTTAGAGTTAGAGGCAGCGTATGGGTTGTTTAAAATTGCCAGCGTGATTGATTGCATACATCTTTCGATGCTGCTGAACACATCATCAGTGATAGAACCTGGGGTCATTGGGTGTTCTGGGTCTTTCAACATCAGACGCCCTCTTCCAGGCGACCCAGCCATGGTTGATCAGACCACGACCTGTGTTCAGGTGGAATTTGCTCCTCCCCATGGACCTCCTCTCCTGATGCAGAGCCATCTCGAGGCCTTCTTTGCTGCCTCTGTGATGTTCCTGATGGCTCTTCTCCTCCCCATTCCAGTGATGCCCAGTGCACTCAAGGCTTTGCAGAGCGATTGCCCCACAAAACCTCTAAAGCCAACCTCGATAGGCATACACTTAGCCCTCCAGCCCTGCTTACGGCAGTCAATGACAAGGTCTCCATACTTGGTCCTTTCCCTCTCACGGGCCTCCTCCAGGCGGTCCTCCCACGGCACTGTTAGCTCCAAAAGGATGATGTTTTTGGTCGCTTCTGACACCAGCAGGATGTCCGGCCTTAGGGTGGTTGTGGCAATGTGCCATGGAAACTTCAGCTGTTTCTCCAGGTCCACCGAAAGCTGCCCTTGCCCATAATCCAAATTCAACCCCTAGTAACCAAGTATTTGGTTTTCCATTAAAATAATTTAAGTAAATCAAATACAAAGTTTTTCATGTGTAAATGTATTTGAAAATACTTCTAATATGTATTTAAATACATTTTCAAATACAAATACGTATTTGTATTTGACCCAGGTCTGACACACACACACACGCACGCACACACACACTATTCACCAACATACAATTAGTTTAAGCAGATTGTGTTAGTTTGTTATTATGACTTATATGAAGTTCAGGCTACATTTAATGAGCAATTAATGTAGAAATCCTGGTAATTCCAAAGGTGTGTACAAACTTTTTCTTGCAACTTTATGTGCAAATAGTGATTCTTGTGAACAGGAAGGTGTGCTGGTTTTTGTATTTGTCTTAAAGTTGTCCACCTCGTTATGCGTTATGTATTTAACTGTGCAATCAGCTGCTTTAATTGATTAATTAAATCTGTTCAGCCCGGACTGACAGTGAAACCCAGAAGGCCCTGCAGGCCCTCCAGTGCCAGGGCTCTGTATGAATCCCAGTGTCTGTGTTGTGCAGAGTGACACATATGAGAAGCCCATCGAAGGTGGTTTGAAGCCGGGGATGTTGCTGTACATGCGGGGAACCGTTTCCGCCGACAATCCCAACAGGTGAGGGGCTGGTCGCGACGCGGTACTGCAGGGAACGGTATCAAGACGCGATTGGCGGTTTGGGAACTAGTTCGCGATTTTCAGTTCACTGTTGCTCCACCGATTATGCAATTTGTGAAAAACCTCACTGCTCCCTGCTCCATCCCCGGTGTAGGGAATTAACTCTGCACTGAGGGGGCATTGGCAGACGGTTGAAAACATCTTTAAACAAATGCTGGATCACAGGCCAATGGGGAGCCTCTGGGCTTCGAGTAGTTGTGACGGATGTGTGCGTGTGCTTGCGATGTGAAGCAGGAAGTGCAGCGGAGTGGAGTATCCTGGTGGGAAAGAGACTCAGCTATGAAGATCTAAATCAAACCTCGACTTGCATTAAATGAATGGAGCTCTGCAGGAAAGGCGTGTGCACTGTGGGATTGGTGTGAGTGTTTATTTAATTAACACTCCCTGTCTGAGCCAATGAAAAAAATCTGTGATAGAGTGTTCTTGCTCTCTCTCTCGCCCTCCACAGGTTCCATATAAACCTGGTGGCTGGGGATGACCTTCCCCTTCACTTCAACCCTCGATTCCGTGGCTGGCAAATGGTGGTGTTCAACACCTACAAGAATGGATGGCAGTCAGAAGAGAGGCCCTCTGAGATGCCCTTCAGTGTGGGGGGGGCCTTTGACCTGATCTTCAACGTGACCTTAAAGGGCTACCAGGTTAGAAACACAAGAACTGTGTCTGTGTGTGTGTGTGTGTGTGTGTATTGTGTGCATACATCTACTGCCTCTTTACTGCAGATGAATATGATTTTATTTGCTAAAGTATGGCATGATATTGAATTGACAGATTGAAATGCTATGGGGGGATAAAATGGCTTAAACAAAAAGTTTTAATGAGTAGCGGCCTCTTTGACTCCTTGCCTTCCCCTCCGGTTCCTGCAGGTGATCGTTAACGGTTGCGTGCTTCACATGTACAAGCACCGCATCCCGGTCGACCGTGTGACCGCCCTGGCGATTGGTGGAGACGTCTCTGTTGAGTCCCTCGTCATAATCAGGGTGAGGAGGAGCCCCGTGCACGTCTACCACCCTCTCTCTCTCTCTCTCTCTCACTCTCTCTCACACACACACGTACTGTGGAATGCGTTGTAAGCATAATTTCGATTCAACCTTTTCTATTGGTATCTGTAAAGCATATTTAACCCATATAAACACAATAATGCCTTTATAATCAGATCCCAGGGTTCATAGAGCTGTCTTCTCTCCCCCTCTCACGTTCTCAACTTCTCGCTTCTTCTCAACCCCCGTGCAGGACTAGCTACTCTTCTGGAGGGATGGATGAAATTTCGGGGGATACAATGCTGTCATTTCTTTCACTCAAATTTAAAATTTGAATCTGAATTTGACTTTGAATCTGTCCGTCGTTTTCTGACCTTGGTTTACCTCCGTGAATGTGCGCTAGCTGCCTTGCCTGTGTGCGCAGCAGAGTGGGTGCTGTACTCTAACTGTGCTAGCCTGTGCAGAGTGTGCTCCCATCACCTGAGGAAGAGCCCTGTACATATCTAATACCTTCTCTCTCTCTCTCTCTCTCTCTCTCCCCACTCCACTCTGCTCACCCTTCCAGGGCAGTGGGGTCAGTGAGGGAAGTGGAGGATCGGGGTACAATTGGAGATTCCTGCCGGTGAGTCACTGAGTGTGGCTGAGTGAAGGAGCGGGACAGTGACTGAATGATGAAATGACTGCTTTTTTATTTATTTTCGCACCATCTCATGAGAACTATCCTGTTTTTTTTTCTACATTTCAGATGATGGGCACACAACCAATCTACAACCCAGTGAGTACTCAGTACTAAATGAATGTAATGTAATGAATGTGCAACTCTGTGTATGATGACAGAGCAGTGATTTATCCTGTTCTATTTACAGTAATTCCACATAACAACATTCATCTGTGTTTGTGTTTGAGAAAGAGAAAATGAAATGAGGTAAAGAGAATGAGGTAACGAAGGAGTGTGAGTGTGACACGGTGTATATTTTGTGTTTAGCCCATTCCCTACACCAGGATGATCCCAGGAGGACTGACTCCAAAGAAGACCATTGCTTTAAGTGGCAGAGTGCTACCTGATGCCGACAGGTAACCTGTGTACCTCTCCTAACTTTCTCTTTCATTTTTATCTCGCCATTCCTTTCTTCCTCTCATCTCTACCACTCTCCCTCTCTGTACAGTAACTGCATCTCTCACATCACGCCATCTCACAACCTGTGGTTAAAAAAAGATTTTTTCTCTCCCCCACTTAGGCTGCTGTTGTTCACAACAGAGTTCATTCACCATTCCAGTACATTGTGTTTTAAATCAGTATTTGCCCTTGTCTAAGGTGCCTTGAAAATGTTACGTGTTTAATCTTTCCTACGCACACACACACACACACACACACACACACACCTGGGATCTTACAGGGGTTTGGTTTAATTGCAATGATGCCCAGGGGTGTAGCACAAAATTCTGGGCCCTGTACATAAGCAGTCTCTGTGGGCCCCCTTCCTCTCTTGATCCATGTCTCTCACGCATCATTCCAGGCTTTTCGCGGGCCCCCCCCCCCCATTCGGACCCTGGGTAGTCAGTCCCACTCCCCCCCCCCCCCCCACTACAACGCCCCTGATGATGCCTAAAGTATTTGGTTATGAAAGCAGTGCACAAACTGTATCATTTCAAAATTAGATTCCAGACCATTCCAGCACCGATTGTGGTCGGTTTAGCCTAGTTTAGTTTATTTGACAGCAAAAGGCAATCACAAGATTACGTCTTAGCTTAAATGTCCAGGACAGCACAATTAAGTCACATATTTATTTCTATTGTTCTCCTTAATATATTAGCAGCAAAATGGCACCGATACATATATCTCGGCAGTATCCAACAATGATTTTTAAAAAAACCATTAAGCTTCTAATAGGAAAACACTCTTGAATTTCTAGATTTATTTATTGTTGCCCAAATTACAGGAGGGTTTGAGTCGGTGAGGGGTCTGTGAGGGGTATCATTGCTGTGTGGTCAATCACTTGCCTGTGGAGACATTCTAAAGCTGCATATGAAAGGTCTTCCTCCAACTCTACGCTATGCAAGCTTAACTGTAGTCTGAAGCGGGAAGCTGGTTGGTGACAGAGAATCGCAGATGTCTTCACTCTTCTGAACGAGCTGCATATTCCTAATTTGTCTGGGAATTGGTGGACATGTCCATGGACATAGTGCTGAATTTTTTTTTTTTAAATCAATAAACCTAAGCTGTGCTACACCTTTTCTTTATACATTACAGTGTGTAATAAATAACACATTGTGTATGTGTGTGTGAATGTGTGTTTTCTACAGGTTTGCAATTAACTTCAATGTGAGCAGCAGTGGGGACCTCGCCTTCCATTTTAACCCGCGGATGAACGATGGGTCAGTGGTGCGGAACAGCTACCTGCGTGGAAACTGGGGGAGTGAGGAAAGAGATGTCAAATTCAACCCCTTCCAGAGGGGGCGGTACTTTCAGGTGAGTGGACAGAACTAAGGCCATTCTCACTCAAACAGGAGTCTATATGTCTCGGTCCTAAGCGTGTCTGTAGCCCAAAGCAAAGTGTGCCATTATATATACAGTATTTTCCTAATCACACCCCCCAAACACTTACTATTCCATTAAATGGGGTATATCCCCAGCATTTTAAAAGCACTTTTTGTCGAATGTATGAAACATTCCATGTAATGTACTGAAACGTATGTGCTTATTACCCCTCTGTATCTGTCCATCGCCTGTGGCCACAGTACTGCAGCGTGTACCCAGGTTCAGCACATATGTCTGTTTTACTGAACTCTCTCTCTATTTCTCTCATTTTCTCTCGTTTTTTCTCTTTGTATCACTCCCCCCCCCCCCCCCCCCCAGATCTTGATTCGCTGTGGGAAGCAGCAGTTTATGGTCTTTGTGAACGGGAAGCACATGTTCAACTATTACCACCGGTTCCAGCCGTTCACTCAGATCGACAGCCTGCACATCAGTGGGGACGTGCAGCTGTTCCACATGCTTATGTGAGGCTTGCTGTTCTGATGTCACTGCTCCTGATACCCTGCTCTGATGTCACTGCCCTGATCCCCTGACCTGATGGCACTGCTCTGATGTCACTGTTATGATGTCACTGCTGTGATCCCTTGCTTTGAAGCCCCCTCTTATCCCAGCTTTTAAGTGCTGCACGCCTGCTCCAGAGTCTTCAGCTCCCATCCTCATTCCTCTGCCTTCCTCTCATTAAGGCTGTTTGTTTACTGGTGCTAGGAGCTGCGTTTCACAAAGTCAGTTAATAAACACTATCACGCATTCTAAAGACTGCCTCATTTTTCATTGTATTTCAGAGGGTTTCATAGTATCCATGGCAGTAACCATCAAAAAGACACTGGGTTCATGATGTTGATTTTTTTTTTTTTCTTTCAGTACACCATCAATTACGTTCATAACAGGGAATTGTCCAAAAATGGGTGTGTTTCAGAGTGAGCTGGTAGCTTGTGTGCGTGCCACAGAACACACGTAGGATCAGCTCAGTGGTGCATGTGCCCTGTGTCTGCTTGTTCCAGGACAGGCTGATTTCATCCCGCTCACATGCAATTCCTGGTTAGCACTTGGTCTTCACGGTTATCTCACGGAACACTGACAAAGCTAGAAAGGTAGTTTAGTGACTAGGAATTGGAGGCATTGTTACTTTGGTCCAGCATGCAAGCTTTTGATAAACTTTTTTATTACTATTTTTGTTGTTTTCACCCACGTAGCGCAAAATGGAACATCCCACTGATTTAAAAAAATAACCGTGGAAAAAAATGTTCTTGTCCTGTGTACAGAAAATGTCATACAATCATGCAATCAGTATACACATTACCTTGCCCCTCCTCATCTGAATATTATAATGTTAGTTCACTGACATCAGGCCACAGATTCCACCAAGCACTGCTCTGAACTAGACCAAGTAATCGATCACAAAAGATTACCCAATCAGTGCATAGGTCCAGCCCCACTGATTTTGATTGACAGGAAGTCTTACCATTTTGAAAAGGATCAATTTGAAATGAGAACGGGAAATCGGAAATAAAAACACCATTCGGAAACATGTCCTTTGGAAAAAGTGTCATTATGAAATGAAAAAAGCAAATCAGAAATACTACGTTATTATGAAATTAAATATAATCATGTTATTGTGAAAATGACAATTATGAGGTGGCAATTAATTATTTCAATATAAAATTAAGTATTAAATTATTTACCTATAAATTTATTTATATAATTCCATATTAATTAAATTATTTCTTTCATTTTGGCACATTTAGTCCTCCATATTTATTCATTTATTTATTTTTGAACTGAGTGGAAAATATGCGAATCAGGTTTGTAACAGCTGACCAAGATAGCCTACAGTGCAGGCGTGCAATCGGTCTATGTTGCCATTAGAGACCGTGTTTTTTTTTTTTTTTTGCCATTGTATCCAGGCCTATATAAGATCCACATGACCAGGGGGCATGACGGTGCGTGCTAGGCTGTTCACCCAACGCCCCCACCAAGAAGGCCCATGCAGCACGCAGTGCAGTTGTTGGGTAACCACAATCAGTGCAAGCAGCCCGTTGCATTCTTCAACTTTTATTGACTAAATTTTTACAAAAGTTACAAAAATGAGAACAAAATGCAAAGAATAGGAAACCAGTACAATCACAAAATTACCTTGAAAATGAGAAAAAGGCCAAGTAGAAAATGAATGGAGTTAAATGCCCAGTGCAGATGCACCATGAGGTCAAAAGAGACGCTGTTTCCTATCAAAGGGAAGTTTTTTCTTTTCTCTACCAAAAAATAAAATAAAAATAGATATTAAAAAAATAGAATAACTTGGAACTGGGAACCATGCGTTAGCCATGTGCTAACCATGTATTAGCCATGTGCTTACTATATGCTAGCCCTGTCTCTAGCAATATGCCAGCCATGCACTAGCTGTCTGTACCGATAACGCTAGCCTTGTGCTAACCCTGTCTGGATGTATACTGTAGCAATATACTAGCCCTGTCTGTAGTTGCCAGTCCTGTGCGTGCTAACCATGTGCTAGCCCTGTGCTTACTACATGCTAGTCCTGTCTCTAGCTATATGCCAGCCATGCACTAGCATTTTCTGTAGCTACTGTATATGCTAGCCACGCGCTAACCCTGTCTATAGGTATAGGTTAGCCATATGCTAACCCTGTCTATAGGTATAGGCTAGCCTTGTGCCGTCACAACCCTCCACTTCTACTTTTAACGTCAACACAGCTTTCCACAACCATTATCCCACTGCAGGCCATTCAGCACTAAAAACACATGACACATTATTAGTCCTGGGAGATTTTGGCTTGGCCTATCCCCACACTTGTGGCATTCAAGACAAGAACATTTGATAGCCTAAAATCGGGGTGGAAGGGGTGGCAGATTGCTGTACAGAGTAACAGACGGAAAAGGAACCTGAACTTTTGTCAAAATGCAGAGAATGGCAAGTTAAGAATATCATTAGTTTGGAGCCTGCTTACCTTTCTCACTGTTCATGTTGAAAAAGAGTACAAACAGGGCAATGCACTTTGGGATTGCCTTTTGGATAAAATATTAATTACCTAGCTTTGTATTCTTAATTTTGCTTTCAGTGCATTTTGAGTTCATGTCTTTCCAGTGGAGGTTCTCTTTAAAGCTGACCCAAAACATACGTTTTCCATCAGTGAGAGAGAACTCGGACTATTCAGGCATATTAAGAATACACATGGTGATAAACGTGATCGGTCTCACCAACGTAAATCCAACGACCAATCATGCTTTCATCCTTCTACCCCAATTATCATTAGGAGCACCTTCTCACTGAGAGAGGAAGAGACAGACCCCCTGAGAGGACTGGAGAGATCGTCCTTCCTTTTTTGAACTTTGTTTTTGGGTATAAGATGGTTCCAATCTTGGCCCTCTCCTCCCACTCAGTGCCCTGTCATTCAGACCAAAAACTCCTGGCCTCTTTCTCAGAAAGTCAGGGTAGTCATCTTCTCCTGGTCCTGCTCTGTCTCCTTTGTTCTCCAGCAGATGATCCTTGTCTCGCTCCGGGCAAGCAGGGGCGAACTGCACGTGCTAACCTTCGAGCTGGTACGCCACCTGTTTACAGGTGCACAGAGTGACCACCCGTTTGCAGCTGCGTGTCAGCCATTGAGCAGGTAGATCATCGGCTTGAGGGGAAAATTTAGCCGTTGAGCAGGTAGACCACCACCTCATAGGCGCACATCACAATGGCGGTGTTAGGGATCTGCCGTAGGAGGTGAGTGGTCAGGCCGCGGTACAGAGCTTGGTAGCCCTCCTCCTTGGTCACCATGGAGAATGTCTGGAAGAATGCGCGGTATCTGCTTCCTTCCTCTCTGAGCCTTGTGCGGATTACTTCTGCAAGGGAACCGAAGAGGAGAATCACCCTTTAAAGCATTTACAGATTAATAATTTCGCGTTTTTTTGCGCAAGGCATCCACGTGGATGTACAGAGCAGTCCTCCGAGCCAATCCTGGCCCCCTCACCCTCACCCGAAAAGGCTCACCGTGGGGGTAGGCCACAGTGGTGGCGAAAGTCTTGGACGTGGCGGCAGCCAGCATGAGCCTGGCGAAGTCCGAAGCGTCCCTAACCGCCTGGTCATCGCTGTCCGTGCTGGCGCTGGCCTTGGCCTCCGTCAGCCTGTGCTTGAGGTTCTCGTAAACGACGAAGTGCATGACCGTCTCCGAGACTCCGGCGTACGAGGCGGACATGCCCCGGTAGAAGCCGCGGGGGCCGTCGCACCGGTACACTCGCCTGACGCACTCGGCGACGCTCATCCGCTGCTCCCCTCGGCTCCGGTCACATAGAACAGCCACCGCAGCGCACATTTACACCCGAGCCACTTACAGCATGGCCAAAAGCCACAGGATTAGCAGAGTTGATAAGACATTATCCATAAGAGAGACTATGCACACACACACACACACGCACACACACACACGCACACACACACGCACACACACACGCGCACGCACGCACGCACACACGCACCTACGCACACACACGCACACGCACGCACACACACACACACACACACACACACACACACGCACACACGCACGCACACATGCACACACGCACACACACACACACGCACACACACACACGCACACACACACACACGCACACACACGCACACACACACACACACACACACACACACACACACACGCCTCTCCTCTCGTTTACCTGGCATCAAGCTGTAGGCGAGTCTTTATCAGCCAGATGGGATTGGTCGCCGTGATGGCGATGAAACCTGGGAATGCAAAGCACAGAGAGGTGGACAATTCTAACAGAAAAGACAGATTAAATCTGCCAAAACAAAAATACGTAAGCAGGCTCTGTGTGTGTGTGTGTGTGTGTGTGTGTGTGTGCGCACACCACACAAGTGCATGTGTGGTAGGTTTTGGAAAAAAAAAATCCTTACCATTTTGCAAATGCCCTTACGTGTGTGCAGAATAACCCTTACCTGTGTGCAGAAGGGCCTTACCTGTGTGCAGAATGCCCCTTACCTGTGTGCAGAAGGATGTTACCTGTGTGCAGAATGACCCTTACCTGTGTGCAGAATGACCCTTACCTATGTGCAGAATGACCCTTACCTGTGTGCAGAATGACCCTTACCTGTGTGCAGAAGGATGTTACCTGTGTGCAGAAGGATGTTACCTGTGTGCAGAATGACCCTTACCTGTGTGCAGAATGACCCTTACCTATGTGCAGAATGACCCTTACCTGTGTGCAGAATGACCCTTACCTGTGTGCAGAAGGATGTTACCTGTGTGCAGAAGGATGTTACCTGTGTGCAGAATGACCCTTACCTGCCAGCGCTGCAGAGACCATGTGCACCGGTGAGGAGTCAGGTTCCAACACAATATTCAGCTTCTCTTTAGAGTAGGAGTAAGCAGCGAAGTATATCGCTCTGGGCATGAGGGGAGAGAGGAAAGGAAAACTGACAATCAACTGAAATAAAAAAATCCACAACCAAAATATATGTCAGAACATAAGTAAATATAATGAAACTGATTATTCTTATCTTGCTAACAAAAAACAGTCCCTTAACAGATGCCAAATCATTGGGTGGATCCACACAGTGGAACAGTCCCTTAACAGATACCAGACCACAGGGCCCATCCAGACTCCATGGCTCGAAAGCGTGGATTCCACATTCTACTGTAAATAATATTCTATGTACTCCGCAGGAATTCTGCCAAATGTTTTACAAAAACATGTTCGTAAAATTAAGAAGCAATTTACTCAGTAAATTACACTGAATTTCTCCACTTCGTACCTGGACGGAGCCACGCCCACCAGGTTTGGTCCTAACCCCTTGAACAAAGAACGTGGCCCTTCCTTTTCCAGGATTAACCTGCATGGGGGGGGGGGAGAGAGAGAGAGAGAAAGAGAGACAGGACATATATTAGTTCTAGCGGGTAGGGAGAGAAAGATAGGCTCCAGGTGCTCACTTGAGAAAGTGATGTCATTCTCAATGTGACTACCCTGGTAAAAATAGAGGTTAAATTAAAAAAAGATAATAATACATGTATTTGTTCAATTTACTTTTCAGTTTTTCATAAATACTTTCACCCTTCTATACAGTGCCATCCATTATGTTTGGGACGAACATATTTTTTCTTGAATTGGCTCTGTACTCCACATGTTTAGATTTGTAATCAAGCAATTCATGTGAGGTTAAAGTGCAGATCCTCATCTTTTAATACAGGGTTTTTTTAAAAACACATTTTGGTTTCACCATGTTGAAATGACAGTACTTTTTAGACAAATTCTTCAGGTACTAGCTCGCTTGTTTTTACTGATGATGTAACTGCTGCTAGCAGCAGCAGAATTTAATTCCCAAGTGTACAGAGGCATCTTATCTGCTAACGTTCAAGCAAATATCTCCAAACACACTGAAAGCTTCATCCTACAGCAAGACAAATAATCTCAAACATTGCTACTAAAGCAAAAAAGGAGGTTTTCAAGCCTTGTAGCTGATAGCAGCCCCTGCTTATCTAACAAAACTACAGTCGAATCTCACTTGTTCAGTCATATATAAAAAAAAAAGATCTTATTAAATAAATAAAAAAAAGTCTAGGACAGGACCCTCAGTGCAGGAGGGGCCCCCCTCACCACGGGGGCCGCGGGACTGTGTGCTGTGCCAGTGGTCCGAATGTGAGGACGATGAAGCTGAGACAGTGACGGTGATGAAGGCAAGCGGGCACTCACTTCAGGCAGCGTAGGGGTCCAGGGGTCACATATTTCACTTTGGTCCCACGAGCAGGGTCCTGCTGCACTTCAGAGATGAAGAGAGACGCCGAGGAAGACTGCAGTCTGGTCTTCACCACCTCCAGTGGGCAGGTCAGAGTGGCCCCGATCGTGCCCCCACACCTAGGAAACAAACATCAATAATACACAACTGGTCAGTCTGTCTCAAAACACACACATGCATGTGCACGCACGCACAAACACACACACACACACACACGCTTTACAGGCCTGTAACAGTGCTGAACAGAGCAATGAGTCTGATACAGGGCCCGCATTGATACATAGAGTGGCTACACTGGCCACACTGTCTCTTCTAGTCAAAGAAAAGCTGTCATTTTTTTCTGTCAGGTGCCTGCAAAAGACCTTAATTATCGCCTATTATGCCAAACCAATTATTCTGGTTTAAATTTAGCCATTTATATTTTGTCTTTCATTCAATCCACCTAATTCCTGTCAAGTAAAATGTCATCTCCAAAGATATCCTCCAAAAACGGAGCAGATGCCACTGAGATGGAGAAAGGTGTCAGTGCTTATAATATAACCTAGTGTGAATGCTCATAAACACATGAAACAGCACTAAACAATTATCATCAAATATATATGTTATTATTATTAATATTCATAACTGTTAAGAATGACAATTCAGACCTTGTCAGTCACTGTTGACCTAAAAAGTAGCTGAATGTGTAGAGTTGTGTGGGACAATGAATTACAACTCTGCAAACTGACTAATTATAGCTAGGCTACTGCAACTAGTAAACAGCTAGATAATTGTTGCATTGTTGTTGGCAACATATATATAAAATAATTTACACTACTTTAAATCAGCTAATGATCTATTCAATATCTGGTATCAAGTGCTAAATATGTATATAACATCAGCGACTAATTAGTAATACATACAAACGCTCAACGGCCAATTGAGCATGGTTAAGGATAGCTAGCAGATCACAAGGTTCGCCTTTAGTTGCACTCGTTAACTTGCGCCAACAACTGCAGATTCACAGTGTCACCACCTAGCGCAGGTGTCTTGACTGCATATAGCTATATCTAACTTCTTAGCAACATTACGTAAAATGACCTGCTACATCTATCTCTGTCCAACGTAAGCTGAAAGCTCGCAGCAGTTATGCCACACAAGAGGCGTTGACAGCTAACAGCTACTCTTATGACTCTTATGTCTTGTAATTCGCAGTCCATGCAGCACTACGGAGCTACTGACTGGCTTTCTGAACCTTAGCAGCACATAGCAGCAGCCTATGTTTGGTTAGGGACTCCAACTAAAACAAACTACAACAAATTAGCGATAAACACTGAATCAGTGATTGTCGGGATATGTTCTTATGCCGGTGACATATTAAAACGCCATACTCACCCTCCAGCAAACAGATGAACCAGGGTATCTCTCTCAAGCATCCTTCATCATTCTCAGGACCAGTAAAAAGGGGATGAAACGAAATGTTGTGTTGCTATAGCGAGCTACACCTGTCGTAATTTACTACTAGGCTAACGTAGATCGATGCGGTTAGTGTTGCTAGTGTTGCTACCCAACTTAGTAACGACAGTAGCCTCCGGGCTATATTTTACTGCGGCTTGCTCCACGTCGATCGAATCCCTGTGTATCAGTCCGTAGTTCTGTGTGTAATTTTGAATTATTGTTCTGATTTCTGACCCTACTCCATGTGTTATCATTACTTGATTGCAATCCTACATTTGTTCACTCTCTCTCCAAACCAAAGATGCTGGTCTTGGCTGAACTGAACGGGACTCCGCGAGTTTACTGTCAAATCACACGCCGGAAAACTCTAGCAGCGATTGGTCACTACAGGGAAAAACGTCATTTTGACTCCGCCCAGTTACTCTCTTCTGTACATTTAAAATACCTGCAGCACAGGTAGGGAATACTGTTGTCCCGATGCAAATCCAAGTCGACGTAAACATAGACAAGGTGCCATTAGCTCAGAAATACTATGTTAAGAAAATGTTCATATGAATTCGTCCCCTTTAACAGCAACAGGTAAAATAACGTTGAGCTACAAGGAAGAGCAAAGCCAGTATAAAGCCACTTATTCTAGGAGTCTCTAGTCCACCGATTAATCATTGCATAATTTGTGTAAAAAAGTAAATGATATACGATTCAAATCTGACCTAGACAGTTTTGTGCATTTACAATGTTAACATTTAAAAGGAGTCTGCCTGCCTTGTTAAGCTTAACAAAATAGCTAACTAAAATGTTATTTTAGTTACTATTCACTGCTGATTTCTCCAGTTTTTCAACGGCATTTTCAATAAAGGCTGCTATAATAGAGTGCATCATTGTTGGCCGCTCTCCTTTCTGTGATTTAATAATAAACTGGTTTGAGTGGTGAACAATCATTGGAAATGTACATAGGTAAGCCAAAACCATTCCCTCGTGAAATAAGTTTTTCAATTTCAATCGAAATTGTCGCAATGTGTGGGTTAGGCTATACCAGCAAAACATGTGTGTCAGTCAAAATTGCATTTAAGGTAGGCTGCGACTGAGGCGATTACAAGATAGGCTAGCCATGGGTAGCCTATAATCAATCAACCTGTCTGCAGTACAAGACCATAATTTATTCTGTGAATAACTGACATTCCGAGAAAGCTATACCTGCAAAACAGGTTAGCTTTTTCATTGAGGGCAGTTCCATCACAATTTCTCATTATTTTTATGCATATACAGTATTGGCACAAGGCTTGTTCACGGAAAACCCGAGAGTGGGGCACAGTGTTAATAGCCGACGCAACAGCACTAAAGGTCAAACCCATTTACAAGGTATCTGCTGCGACATGTACCTGCTTCCACAGACTTGCCAGGGTGACATCCTGTAGCTAGGTAACATCAATTTCAGAAGATATCGAGAAAGGTACCTTGCTCAAGGGAACCGCTGTCTGGACCCACAATCACGTTTATGCATGTATATTTTAAATTACGTATTTGAACAACTTGAGACAGCTAATTGCCTATATTAGCATAATCCAACGGTAATATTACATCCCAAAATCCACCTGCGTTACAATAACCAGGTGCACGGCAATGGACGTAACACTTTTGTCAACTGGTTTATGTCATATTAAGCAGAAGCTCTTCAGGATTTATAACAGTGGTAAAGAGCAGCTAGTTTTCAATTGCACCAGCTATGAAATCTTGGAACTGTGAGCGGTGCACCAAAGCTTCCATGCTTCATTTATGTCAGGGTTAAGGAGAAGTCAAAGAGGACATTAAAGAGGACATTCAAGAGGTAAAGCCAAATAATGGATGCATTTAAAAAAAGAGGCAGAAGAAAAGTATTTCTCTAACCACAGCCTAATTCAGATTTGAAAATGACAGAAATTTGTTTGCATATGTCTGGAAGGACTCCAGAAGCTTTGAGTTTGTCCCTTCAGTCAGAGAGCAATATAAAATAGCACAGGTAATTTAGGTAAATGACTGGGAAGCTTGCATAACTGCATTCACAGATGGGTGCTGTGTATTTACCCTTATTGCTTTTATTAGTGTCACCGAGAGTACAGTCTGTACTAGCCAGAGGCCAGCAAAATGCGGAGGAAGTGTGCAGGCAGTTAGCACTGAGACACACAGAATAAGCATGGTTGTAATTACCCATGGATAGACACAGACATAAACCAGCTCCACCACTCCACCTCAATTACCCGCTTGGCTAAATTTGTATAAATATGAAATTGATCATTGAATTTAACGGTTTATTAACAATTATTAAATAACTCAAACATTAAGGACAATATTTTTTGCTAAATACAGTATGTTGTCTGGTTTATTATCTATGTATGATTTATCACACATTTCATGTGCTAGTATTAATTGGCCTAATGATTCAACACAGTTGTATACTGGTTGTCATTTGAATGTATTGTCATGTTTGAACTGACCTGACAACATGCAGTCATCAAACATAAAAAAAGAAATTGCTTCTTTTTTTTTTTTTTTAATTCTGAATGAACTCTCAAGAGCCAGCTGGTTGCAATCCTGGGGGAGGGAACTGCGGAAATTAAAAATTCTATAGACAGCTTTGACTAAAACGAGAGAAAAAAACTCATTTTTAGAAATGTTTTTCAAAATTTTAGAGATAATTGCTACTGAGATATTATTAGCTGTTAAAGGATTCAGCTTTCCAGCATGCAGTCTGTAATCATGCACCCATTCATCATTTTACAATTAATGAGCCAGTAGTGCACTCATTCAGTAATGTGCACAATTAAAGATGCAACAGATTTCTGCTCTTCAGAGGACAAGTGCATCTTGGCTGCTTAAGCTGCTAATGAATCTTTGCATTGTGAGGTCACTGTTTTAAAGGCCAATCAGCAGAATATATCAAGCAGCTCTGCATCCTTTGCTTAGCTAATTGCAAAAAACAATGGCAAACTCTGCAGTCAGGAAATACGGTAGTTTCATAAAAATAACTGACAGACCCTGCTAGTTTTAATGCGTTATAGCGAGCCATTTCCCAATGGAATCGCCAGCTTTTAATTTGACACAAGATAACGTCACTTTGCCAATTAGCAGAGTTAGTTTATAGTGTTATTTACTGAAGATCAAGAGGGGCTTGGAGTCACGTGACCTACAGCTTGGAGTAGTACCGTTGTTATGCTGAGAGGCACATTTTTGATGTAAAATCAATAAATCAATCAATTATTATTTGTATAGTGCTTTTAATAAAGGAGCTTTGTCACAAAGCAGCTTTACAGAGAACCGGCCCCCCAAAGATTAAGCCTAGGGCAACAGTGGCAAGGAAAACTCCTGACGATAGCAGGGAACCTACAGAACCGGACTCAAGGGAACACTCTTCCGGCAGGCACGTTTTAAGGAAATGGCTTACATGAAAACAGATAAATTATAATACATAAACAGCCAATCCAGTAAAATATCAATAAGCAGGTTGCAGGCAGTCCATATCTCCAAACCGGACTCAGAGGGGGAACACATCTTCCGTGGGCAGGCACCGGTTTTTTAAGGAAATGGCTTACATGAAAACAGATAAATTATAATGCATAAACAGCCAATCCAGTAAAATATCAATAAGCAGGTTGCAGGCAGTCCATATCTCCAGGCATTCTTATGCAGTCCCCACAGTAATGATTCCTGGCTGCTTTCCAACAGTGTGGTCAAAGGTTTGGCCTTCACCACCATCCTTCTGAAACTGGCCCATGGCATTGATCAATAGCACCTGCGAAGAGTCTCCCTATAGACCAGGATCTATAGAAGGAAACTTGTAGTCAGGGGGCAGCCTGACCTCCGGCAGGTAATGAGTGTATTCCTCTAATTGCCTGGGAGTCTGTTAATTGGCTCCCAGGGTGAAGGTCTTGTGGTACAGATGGTGAACTTCTATATTTGGCATTGCAGCACCTGACTTTCTGTCTGACTCCTTTGTGGACCTCCTTTTGGAGCTGCAAACATTACACATATCGATTGCATATGCATGTGCCGTAGCTCATGTTCCTGAAGATGTTTTTTTTTAAAAAGCAAATTCGCCAGATTGCATTCTGGGAGATAACGTAGAAGAGTGTGGAAGACACCATATTAAATAATGTAATGTGACTGCAGTTAAAACCCTGGGAAAACTGTCCCCTGGTGGAACCAATGGACTGCATATATGATATGATGGAGGAACTGGTGGGTTTTTAGGGAGCATTAGAAAATCATACTTTTCTTTACTAATGTTTCACCTGCCTTACGATGAATGATTGCACTTCTACAGCTGTATTCTGAACATCACAGGCTGCTCACACCTCCCATTTTGACTGAGGTTCCCACAGCTGAGGGCAATTCTTCCAGAGATGGCTTTCATTAACACCTTCAATGTTGGAGAAAGAACTCGCAGGAATGAAACCATGCTTTTGGCATGTCAGCTTGGTCTGAGGAAACAGTCATTTATTTTTTTAATCAGGACAGTCCTGCCCTCCTTCCATAATTTTTGTTTTATTCAGACAGATTGGGTGTCCTACAAATTGTGCTACATAGTCTTGCCAATGCTATTTTTGTTAAAACATCACAATTTGTTTCATCCTGTTTTTCTAGCTTACAAAATGAACATGAAGTAGGAATGTAAAAGGAAGTGGCACGAGATGGGACCTTTTTTATCCCCCTCACCGCATTGCGACTCTGAGGCTGTTCCAGTCCATGCACTTTCAATATCCCATTTAAAAAACTCTCCTGAGAGGTGCAAATGTGATCACTAGGGCCTACTTTTCAGACAGTATAACTACCTGTAATAACCAGCTTGAAGGCCAGGATCACACAAGCAATAGCATCAGAGGGTTTTTTTAAAAAAATTTAATAAAATTAAAAAAAATTTTTTTTTTACAAAAACAAAAATGAAAAGAGATTAAAATATGTACAAGTCTCTGGCTGGGTCAGCACGCCTAGTTTTAGCATCACACTGAAACTAATTCAGCTCCTCCATGGAGAGTCGCAGTCATTCCCAAGGTTAGGCAAAGACACTGCTGTCTCAAGGGTGAAGCTATACACAAAGGTGAGGTAGCACAGGTTAATCCTAAACAGTCAAGTCAGTTCAATAATCCTAATTAATTTGAATATGTAGCTAGGGGTTTGGATGGAACAAAGACCAGAGCTGGCTCTGGCATGCCAGGATCAGGGTTACCTCCCTATCTGCCTAGGCCACCAGTTCATGTTTTATGTCCTGCTCAACAGGAACTGTATGGTTTCACCTACCTCCACTCCTCCCAGGTTCAGCTGTAAATACCCAAGGAGGGAAATTCAGAAATGGCCCCCAGTAAACCCCATTCACACTGTTCCTTCAAGTTCTCAGTGCACCTCCTTAGAGTAGGAGTGGTTATGCAAAATCCAGGATTGGCTTTGTCTAATGTGTAGGATCGCCATGTTACAATGCTTTTGTGGCAAGCACTTGTAAATTCTAAACCTATTTAAAAACTGAGTGTTTAGCTGGGAACTGTGTGTTCCACAGATTAAGAGGCCAAGTAATTAGTTATGCATTTGCAAAGCGGTGAAAATGTCTGCTTCAACACCAAGATAAATCATAGCCTTGATAAGGCACCTTAATATGCAGTTAATTGTAGCGAATGTCAAGAGCGAAGATAAATAATTAAGCTAATTCTGCTAAGTAGATCAGACGAGACTCTCAATGCGCTCTGTAAAATTAATAATTGTACCTAATGAAACAAAAAGCTGGGAGGTTCACGTTTGGTTTGCTGAATGTCAGAAATACTAGGAAGATTATTACCACCTCAAAAAAGACACGTACAAGCAGAGGAATAAATCTATAAAGGTAAAAACCAGGAAAGTGGCTCACAGTGTACAACTATAAAAACATCAATTTCTTACTGGACTTCATGGACAAATGGTCCCATTTCAAGGGGACATGGACCATGTTAGATCCGTGTTCTCCAGTATTAGTAACCTATCAGATGAATAGAGATTTGGGGATGACTGGAAGGACTTAATCTCACCCCCTTGCCTCTCCTCTGCAGCTCCTTATCCTAAAACCTTCTTTACGAACTCCTTCAACAAGTGCAAATAGAACACCATCACACATAAACCAGCTCAGAGGTTTCAAAGTGTAACATGGCGGTGATGTGGTTTTCTGGGCTTAAAAGCATCCACACCAAACCACAGAAAGAAGCGCTTCGGAAAATTAGTCTGCATATCACTGGCAGCAAATAAACAAGTACAAAATGGCGGCATTTCACGTTGACTGCTTTCTGAGGCAGATTTTATTTAAGGGTCTCTCAGAGTCAAAGACAAAAGGGGGAGACTCAGCGAGAACTTAAGGGAACTTCACTGAGAACAGAGTGAAAAAACTAGACAGTCTAGATACATATGGTAAATGGTAAATGGACTGCATTTATATAGTGCTTTTATCTATATATTTATATATCCAAAGCGCTTTACAATTGATGCCTCTCCATTCACCCATTCACACACACACTCGCACACCAACGGCGAAAAAAAATAATGCATGTCTATGGTGTCAATAACATTAATTGCCATGCCCAATGTCAAATACCACCCTCTGCCCACTGGGAGGTGCTGTTGCATATTTCTTTTCCTTATTCCTCTGACAGCAATAATGCTGGAAAGGCAACAGCAGTAAGTCCAAAAACGCGGTACAGACGCCTTAATATCGATGTATGTAGATGTGAACCCCTCATTAATCTTTATTTTTTTTTAAAAAGGGAAAATATGAATCCATCAAATTGTATCATAATTGTATTAACATCAAATTATAACTAGGCTATTGATAGCCATGATAACATTATACATAATGAAATTTACTCGCAACATATTACGTTGTGTCTGTCACATATTAATATACGTGTATCGTATTCCATGATATTGTACAGTATTTATTTTCTCAGGCTTATGTAAACTCACATGCACTGCTCTTCTCCAAACAGAAGAGGGCATCAGTCACCCAGGAAAATCCCCTTGACTGTAATTTACAGTGCAGATATGAAGACAGAGAGATACATTGATGCAGTGATACAGAATGCAATGAAACCCAGATACTGATTAATTAAAGTTTTAATGCACTTCCGAGGCATGCTGTATAGAATTTAACAGTTTAAACCCCACTTTCTGAATCCTAAATTATCTTATTATTTATTTAGATGAAATTAAAATAAATAGAAACCAATCATGTTGAGTAAGAAATTCCCTATGTACTCATGTTTTCTGTTGAAGCTACAGTCATAATAGCATATAGAAGGTCACCATAAATTTGTATTACATATATGAATACATACAGTATATTATGTAAAATTTTGTTACATAATTTATAGTGAAGCATTCATTTCTAGATAAGCATTGTCTAAGTAAATTCAGTTGTAGGAGGAAACAAAATCTGAATTGTGCAACAGATTATACCCACACTATATGACCAAAAGTATCTGGACACACCATAGTCTGGGGCTGTTCTTCGTGATCTGGGTTAGGCCCCTTAGTTCCAGTGTAAGCAAATCTTAATGCTACAGCATACAATCACATTTTAGACGATTCTGTACTTCCCCAACAGTTTGGAGAAGGCCCTTTCCTGTTTCAGCATAACAATGCCCCCGGGCACACAGAGTCCTGACCTCAACCCCATCCAACACCTTTTTGGATGAATTGGAAAGCTAACTGCAAGCCAGGCCTAATCGCCCAACCAGTGCCCGACCTCACTAATGCTCTTCTGGCTGAATGAAAACAAATCCATGAAGAAACGCTCCAACATCTAGTATAAAGCCTTAGTAGTGGAGGTTGTTATAGTAGCAAGGGGTGAACCAACTGCATATTAATGCCTATAATTTTGGATGAGATGTTTGATGTCAGGTGTCCACATACTGGCCATGTAGTGCATCTTCCTATTACTATTTCTACAATATGAATAAATGGTTGCATACTGTCAACATGAATAAGTGTTTCAGACACAGATGGGTGAGGAGGAGCAGAACGACTAGCTCCTCTTTTACTGCACCCCAGCCTTCACAATAGCTTTGCCAACTGTCAAGTTCAAGGCAACCCTCAGTCTGTTTTTCATGATTTCTAACTATAGAAATCTATAATGACAACACAACTTTGTGCGCATGGTTACACACGCAGCTACATCCTCAGTGTGGGTGGACACCCCCCCCGCAACACTCCGTCAGTCCATATAAAGAGTAAGGCCACTGGGATTCGGCACCGACGGTTTGAACCTCCTCCGGTTGCCATGGTGATGTAGAATTTGTGATGACAGCGCTGGTCCGTTTTTTTAATCAATCTCTACTTTACTTTGTTCAGTCCGTGGGTTCCGTCAAACCTGCGTGCGCCTTTTCAAACGGACGGAGCAGTGCCTCACCTCAGAAAGCTGTGGTCTGGAGGAGGCCAGGACCAGGACCCACGTAAAACACCCAAAAACATTTTCTGTAACCCCACCCCTTATTATAATGTAGCCGGATATAGGCTCAAATATGGAATTTTTCATCCACGCTAGTATATTCAAGTAACAGGCTCAATAGTTAATTGGATTGATGTGAATGCAAAAGTGGAAGTGGTAAAGGGTTATTGTATACAGCAGAACAGGGTATTATTATTTTTCTTCTATCTGACATCTCACCATCCAGCACATCTCCTCTGTGAACCACAGTTCAGGAACCACAGCTGCAGAGACCTCCTGGCAATGTCCTGTGGCTTCCTCTACAATACCAAACAAAGAGGCCAGTGCGATTTCTCTGTGGACGCTGACGTTTATTGCCTCGAAGTATATACAGTATAAAAACATGCAAAAATAGTATGTGTGTTAGTACTTATTTACACTCAAACAGCTGCATTTGGAGAACAGATGCATCATGCAAAGTGAAGACAACTTATAAGAGCGTCCAGGGTACTGCTTTACAACTGGCCAACATTAAAAATTTTTAAAAAAAAATCTTATACATTCACAAGTCGCACTTTTAAATAAAAGCTTGATTAATAACAGCAATACTAAAATGATCAGGTTTATTTGTCACCTGCTTTGTATATCTTTACTCCTAGTCCTCAATGTTTTTGCTCAGTATGGTATATTTTGCAGTTGAACCTTTTCTTCCATTCGGGCTAAAGGTACGATTATAAATAAGCGTTATAAAATAAAGCACCCCCTCATCCTGCTTCCACACTGTATTCAGAAATTGCTTTTTATGAGTGTTTACTGTATACGTTATGCATTAGAAGAACTTCATAAGGAAAACTGAATCACTTTACACACCAGGGAACCTGGCTGGGATATCGACAAATGCATGAAACTACCGAGTATAAACAATAAGATCCAATATCCCGACACATAACAGCCTGTCCACATCATGCATAGCGTACACTACAAGTGAGAAAACGGGTAAGACTGGGAAAACAATGGTCACATTAGGGTGTAAAAAAGAAAAACACAAAGATGGATAGACGTGATATTGCACCTCCGATACACACAGTAGCATTTCTCCCCTTCGAAATAAGTCTTGATGACACATTATGTGGTACAACAGGGTAGTGGCAAATCACTTTGTTATTATTTTCATTACCAATTTGAGAATCTTGAATCCATACTCGAACTCAAAGCAAGTTCCAGCAGTGGCTTGAACACGGGCAAAGATGACAGTGTCGAATGAACCCACCGTGTCTAACCAAGCTACTGTACTTAGGTGTAAAATGGGAACAGAGAAAGGCTAACCATCACATGCAATTTAGCTCACTTCCAGCCTACAGTTTTCTTTCCTGTATGCTAAACATATAACTGAATTTTGGTTGAGGACCAAGTTGCACACTTCCCACAGTGCACAGATGGGGCCAAAAGAATATTGCATTGCATCTCCTCTGATCAAGATGGTACAGTACACAACACAGGCACACATATGAACAAACACATAATGTAATGCGCCCTAGTACAGTGTTTAGCATTAGCATTGTGTCAGAGGCACCTCTGCATACTAATGAAGGACTGATGAAATGGTCTGGAAACTGAGATGGAAAGATTTCATTATTTCTTTTTTTTTTTGATGGGTGTCACTTCAGAAGAAACAGTGACCAGATGCTCGTGAAGATGAGACGCGTAAACGAGGAAAACACCATCTGCTGTTTTTTTTGTTGTTGTTGTTGTTGTTGTTGTTGTTGGGAAAAGCAGAGCATGTTTTTTTCCCCAAACTGCACTAACCTCATTGTGATCATTTCATTAGAAGCACAACAGTGACTGAGACATTATAGTGAGCTCAGATCAGCCATGCACGGAACCTATGCAACTCACCCTGGTACACATATATCAAAATGCAACACTTTCAGTGTAATCTATGGCTCACACCAAAACATCAAAAACACTAATTGCATATGGATCTAATCCTCATCAGGTTGAATCATACATGGTAAGAGTTTCATTTTTTCCCATTGTAATTACAGTTTTTGAAAATGCTAATATTACAGCGATATAGGATGCCAGTTACCAAAAAAAAAAAAAAACATTTTATGTATTTATATTTAATGGTTAGTGGTTCAAACAAAAAATAGCAAGTTAAGCCATTCAAATTTCTTTCCAAAGATTGTCTCTGGGATGGTTTGTATTGCTCACTGTACAGTAATATTGGGGTCATCGTCAGCACATGATCAAGATAATCGCTGCATTTTTTTCCAAACCACAAATTATTTTAACAATTTGCTCAAAATCCTGTTATGAAAGATCTAGAGATAAACATTGTTATATCAAAATTTCTATAAAAATTCAGAGGTAATTTTATGAACATGAGAGTATGGAACCAAAAAAAAAAAGTTTTAACATGCCTAAACCCACTTGAAATGTTCCGACAATGTTAATTCTACATAATTAACAGAATTATGATGTCACTTCCTGCCCCTCCCTTTCTTCTACTCAGCATATTAACTAAAAATCAAGTCAAATACAAAACATCAGGACCTTTTTTTCCCCAATTTTAGACTGGTGGGACAAGGTAAAGAAAATATAAAGTATTTCAAAGCTCTTCCTAATCCCGTTGGAAGGCAGAAAAGTTACTGGTATTCCACCCCACCCCCCCTCCCCCCAAAGCTCTATTACAAAATTCTAACAATTCTCCTGCCTTCTAATATTCCAAAGCTACACACGATCGATTGTTTGTTTGTTCTTCATAAACTTTCATTTTTTGGCACAATACACAATCACTGGCAATTAGCTGCAATGAAGTCTCAACTCAGCCCGCTCAAAAATCACCATTCGTACAGAACAAGTGGTAGTACCCTGCAAGCCGCTCCATTTGATTACACTGTGATCCTCGCGATCGCTGCACTCCAACCAAATAAATCCTTCTTTTGTCACAGAGGAAATGCCTTTCAGGCACAGAGAATGGAAGCAATCAGGCACCGAGCAGCCTCCCAATTTAATAGTGCTTATCATATCAATTGCACATTTTAGCTTTTAAAATACAGATATCTGTCTCGTGAGCGTATGGAGCACAAACACCATTGCAGTGAAAAGCCGCACCCCCTACCCAAACCACCCCCCAAATATACCTCTGGGGAAATAGAGTACCAAACACATCGAAAAAAGAATTCTGACATTTCCATAGTCAGACTGCGTGGGTCATCCACAAGCTTTTAAGAATTTGGTGCCTGTTTTGCCTTATGGACAGTAGGGAGTTGAGTCGTATCTATTCCAAGCCATTTCAAAAATATTTTTAAAAAATCATAGTCTGTGTAAATGCATTATTAAAGCAAGCCTGGTTGAAAACCAAAAACCGGAACTTTCTAAGTGTTTCTGTGAGCAAAAATGCTGTGTCTGGAATGGTGCTGGAGGGGGGTACCCCAAGGAGAGGGCAGGGGGGGAGGGGGGTACCCCAAGGGGAGGGCCGGGGGAGAGGGGGGTACCCCAAGGGGAGGGGGCGGGGCTTCCTGGCACGCTCAGGGCAAAGGCTCATCTTCCTGCAGGTCCTCCAGCTCTCCCTCTCTGCTCCCATCCCCACTGCTGTTTTTCCTGGGAAGGAAGAGGAGGACAGAGCAAGATTCTTCAGAACACAGAGCATGGGCAGGACCACGCTGGCTTGGATTAAAACAACATTTGTCCTTAAACGTTGACTTAAAAATAAACGTTAAAGACCAACAGTATGACTTAATTTATTTGATTGCTTAACTTGTGTTGCTGAAGATAAAAAATAAAAAACTTGTGAATTGTGAATCAAAGTATGGTAAATCCCACCACTGCCATGTTCACACCCATAGCTGAAAATGGAAACGCTGTGCTGCTTATTTTGCATTGACGAGGGCAGAATTAATTACTTAATGCATTTGTACATTATTAATTCATGTTATCAACTACATTAGTTAATGTCAAGTCATGTGACCTCATTGTATTTTAATATAAAAAAATATGACAGTAGACACATAATGTGTCTAAGCCAATAGCAGTCATGCCTTGAGAGATCATTAAGGGAAGCAATTAGCTGCTTCAGGAGATCTACAACAAACCAATAATTAGGTCTATTATAGACACTCGCTGACTCTCGCTGGCATGATGTCATGTGATGCACCTGAGAAGCACAGAGAGCAAGATATATTAGGAGAATGCAATTGTTTTCTGTTCTGATATAAATCTTAATTCATTCTGAAATGCTGCTTGTAATTTTAGAACACAGAGGAATACAAAACTGCAACAACAAAAAAACTTCTGCAAAAAAATAAAATAAAATAAAAAATGTTATGCAAGGGAAACCAACTAATCCTATAAGAAGACTAACTTTCAGAGGACTTATCAGAGGATTCATAAAACATCCAAAATAGACACATGTATAGATTCGATGAGCATCCTCTGTCAATATTGTCATGCCACTTTAAAAACCGCAGTTTCTAATAAGCAGAAATTTGGTCCAATTTTTTTGGAAGAACTTCTAATATTCCTCTCACTACACACGGTTGCAACAGCATGGTGTACTCAGTGGATAATCTCATTGTCTGAGGCTCTTATTGTGTCAGCGCACAGCTATAATCTCCATGCTAAATTAAAACTACAGCAGCAGGCAATATTAACAGAACAATCTGAGCACCCGTCCCACATCACCTTTCCCAAACTAAATACAGCGAAAGAACAATTAAACGTACAAAAGTATAACGTTGTTGTTGTTGTTATCATGGGAACCATTTTCCAAAGCACATTTTTCTCATCTGCGCTTCTGACATTCCTCAGGGTGAGGTAAAGACAGCCTTCTTTGATCACACCTGTTAGACAATTATCACATTACACCTACCCAGTCATCCACCTTGATGAGTCAGTTGGCACTTAATGAGGAGTATTTCCACACTGTCATGTGTGGCACGGTTAGAAGAACCAGTAACGTGTGGAAATAGCACATTATAAAAATATGCTATTTCCACACGTCTCACATTACACACATCAACTAATTTTAAGATGTGGAAGGTAGCCTACACATACAAAAAATTGCAGTTATATCACCTGAGCAAAAAAGTAAAATAAAATAAATCAAAGGTTATTCACAATAATGATGATAATTGTTTGCAGCAATACGACTTGCATTATCCAAGATGAATGCAGTAACATTATTGAAATCCATCTCCAAGTCCAACAGCTATTTCTTGGTGCCGTTCACAACCGAACAGCAATTAATAGTAGCAAGGTACACCATGTCAGCAAGAAATACTTTCAGATATGACGTTTCAACACAACATTCCCTGTGTTGTCTTTGTAGAAAAATATTAGAGTTGATTTTTTCGAGATGACGATTGTTGTTTGCACGTATGGATAAATGACAAACTGTGTAGGACATATTGAATCGGTCTGTGTGGAATGCACCATCCAGTTCCTAAGGGGACCCGACAAGGACATCAGTCATAACACATTTCAATTAACTGTGGATCATATTTTTAAAAAAATGGTTACCCTTATTGCTGTATTAAAATATAATTATTTGTAAAAATCTCAAATAGATACATGTCAAATAGATGTGTGTCTCCATTGTGCTTGTGAACTCCACGTTGTTTGAACTTGCAGTGAATGAGGTGGAATTAGGAGAGTTATCGATGTGGAAAATGTAAGATATTGGGTTCAATAACATCAAACAGACAACTACGCAGATTACAGGAACCATGGGTGACACTGCAAGACTTCTACCTCCAGGACATATGAGCACCCAATGCACACACACCTTACATACACACACACATACAAAACACACTCGCACGCATATGCAAACACACACACACACACAAGCAAGCAAACAAACATAAACGCATACAAAAACACACTCAATGACACGCACATACAAACAAACACACACACACACACACACCTTACATACGCATACACACATACAAAAACACACTCTGACACACATGAAAACAAACACACGCACAAACACACACACACACACATACCTTACACACTCTCACACACACACATACCTTACACATTACATTACATTACAGGCATTTAGCAGACGCTCTTATCCAGAGTGACGTACAACAAAGTGTTTAACCATAACCAGGAACAAGTACGTCGAAAACCCTAGAGAGAAGTACCGTTCCAAGTGCAGGGAACAACCGCATAGTTCAACTTGGACCCTGAAGGTTAAACTGATTAACCTTACACACTCTCTCTCTCACACACACAAACACACACACACACATACACACTCTCACACACACACACACACACACACACACCTTAGACACTCTCACACACACACACACACACACACATACACACATACCTTACACACTCACTCTCACACACACACACACACACACACACACCTTACACACTCTCACACACACACACAACACACACACACACACACCTTACATACTCTCACACACACACACACACACACCTTACACACACACACACACACACACACACACACACACACACACCTTACACACTCTCTCACACACACTCTCACACACACACACACTTACACACTCTCACACACACACACACACACACACACACACACACTTACACACTCTCACACACACACACACACACACACACACTCTCACACACACACACACACACACCTAACACACTCTCACACACACACACACACACACACACACTTACACACTCTCACACACACACACACACACACACACACACACACACACACACACACACACACACACATTCGCCCTAGGGGTTTACAGGACAGAGGTGAACAGGGGTTAGACTGTGGACCCGCACATCGCGGTTACCTTAGTGAGGATCGGAGGAGTCGCGAGTCCCTGTGGTGAGAGAGGAGAGTGTCAGCGCTGCTAACGAGGCTAACGCTAACGATCTGACCCCTTAGCGGGACACGGAGGGAGAAGGAGACAGGGGAAGTCAGCGGGGGGAAAAAAAACGACCCATCGCTGCACTTATACAGCCCATCTAAAGAGAGATAACGCCGTTGGAACTGTGGCTCTCCTGACCCGCAGCGAGTGTTCCACTCATCAGAACACTCTTTGTCATTAGAGAATAAGTAGCAAAATAAATCATCAACTTTTCTTTCTCTTGAACAAAACTCTGCACTGTTGAATGGTCGTAGGGAAACTTATAGGCTTGGTGTTCGCCTGGATAGTGCTGAACGTGCCACATTTACAGACAGTTTTTTTAGTCTGTTAAATTCCACAAACAAAAACAGGTGGTATCAGTGGTATGACAGTGTGCTCTACACTTACATAAGGAGACTTCCTGGGGCAGACATGGACCTCTCCGTCTTTCCAGGACACTCAAAAGGGTTGCCAAAGGAACGCTTCCTGAGCATGGACTTCACCAGGATCTGCAGCAGAGGGGAGTTCATATCACTGGGTAAAATGAACACAGAGAGTGAGAAGTCTAAAACGTGTGCTGCACTGTATTTCAACCGACAGTCTCTCGCAGACCACATTTTGACTTTAAATTAAAATCTCACCGCAGGGGCTGCTCCTTGTCTGTTACTATGCTGTAAATGTTCAGTGTCTGAAACTCTTCTGAGGTTTATTTAATCTGCAACTACATGCAGACCAAACTGCAGGACTTCATCAGAGATGGACACTGGCGTGCCTGTGAGACTGTGTGTCTGTATCTGTGAGTCTGTGTGTGTGTGCGTGCGTGTGTGTGTGCATCCCACTGAGTGTGTGCTCACTGTGTATGCACATGTATGTGTCTGTATGTCTGTGTGTGTGTCTGTGTATGTGCATGGATGTGTGTGTGTGTGTGTGTCTGTGTTTGCGTCTGTCTGTGTGTGTGTTTGTGTGTGTGTGTGTGTGTGTGCGCATGTGCATGTGCGTATGTGTGTGTGTATGTGTGTGTGTGTGTCTATGTCTGTGTGTGTGTGTGTGTGTGTGCGCATGTGTGTGTGTCTATGTCTGTCTGTCTGTGTGTGTGTGTGTGTGTGCGCATGTGCATGTGTGTGTGTGTACGTGTGTGTGTGTGTGTGTGTGTGTGTCTATGTCTGTGTGTGTGTGTGTGTGCGCATGTGTCTGTGTGTGTGTGTGTGCATATGTGCCTTTCATGCTGCTCACCACCGCAGACAGGCTGGGAACCAGCTTGACGGAATTCTGCACCTCCTCCTCCGTCACCTCCACCACGGTGCAGTGCTCCTCCTCCAGAGGCAGGGGGTCGGAGCCGCCCTGGGTCACCCACGGATGGACCTGCCGGGTCAGAGCACAGTGTGCTGGCACATCGAGACCCTCCTCCACCCACGCACCACACCCCCCCCCCCACCCCCACCCGCCTGCCAGGCAATACCATGCCAATGTGACATCTGAGACCGTCCTCCACCCACAGACTACCCGCCCCACTCCACCCCCACCTCCCCTGCCAGCCCAGACCGTGCCAATGTGACATCTGAGACCATCCTCCACCCACAGACTACCCCCCGCCCCTCCCACTCCACCCCCTCCTCCCTGCCAGCCCATACCGTGCCAATGTGACATCTGAGACCGTCCTCCACCCACATACTATACCCCACCGCCCCCCCCCCACCCCACCCCCACCTCCCCTGCCAGCCCATACAGTGCCAATGTGGCATCTGCCACAGGCACAGAGAGAGCGTGCTGTGAGTCACATTCCACCAACATGTCTGCTTCCCTCACACCTCCCATCCGAGTCGCACGCGTGTGATTTCGGAGAGAGGCCCGAGGGTACGACAGGACGCCGCGTCAGCGACTTCAGCGTTCAGCCCTAGGCCCTGACTGGCCGGCCCGGTTCTCTCAGACTGGGCTCAATGGCGGAAATCACATCAAGTGTCTTAATCACATCCTCGGACATAAATTCATTTTTTTTTTCCCCTCAGGATTTCCTATCAGCACCAGATGATGTCACGGGACTTAACTGTTCCACCAAATCCACCCAGCCACTGGCCACAATCCACTGCCGGGACAACAGGTCAGGTTAAGAAGCTCCACAGAAGGGTCCACAAAGGGGAACAGCTTTTCAGTGAATAAATGCGCAGTGTCTCTGGGCATTGCAAATTTCGGCATCAAAAGCCCATCCTGTGCCAAATCAGGGTCTGATGCACGAAAGTGATAGTACAACCCATTTTTCGTTCTTTAAGAAACAGACAAATGTTTCAAAGACTCTCAGTAGAAGTCTGTAAATGTGTCTAAACCCTCCCCCCCCCCAAAAAAAATAACTCCCCTGATTTCCCTCGCCCACCTTGATCTCAGGAATGGTGATCCTCAAGGCCGGGTCCTTCTCCAGCATTCTCAGGATGAGCTCATGCAGGTCTTCACTGATGGCTGGCCTGTCATAGCAGGGACTGGGTCAGGTGACCAGAGACTTTTTCACACCAGAGAACACACGCATGCACACACAGGGGCCTACACACACACACACAAACACACACAAATACACACACGCACATGCACGCACACACACACACACACAAACACACACACACACACACACAGGGGCCTACACACGACACACATACAGGATTGCCAGCACATACATACTCTCTCACTCACACACACACACACAGATGCACACACACACACACACATACACACACGCACATGCACGCACTCACACACACGCACACACAGGAGTGTGTACAAAGCCTGACCAGGCCAGCACTTCCTGGAAGTCTGAATATTTCAACAAAATAATTCTGTGTGCAAGAACTGCATCTGGGGGAAATGAAGTGATCACAAACACTGCAATACCTTTCTGACCAAGGGACTAATGCATTTAAATCATCCACTGATTAGCAAGAAATGATCACTGATTTTTCCCCACATCACAGAAAAATATTTTTCACAACAAAACAATAACAATAAATGTATGCAACATCGGTTCTGGGCACAAGACAGGAGAAAGCCAGCAGAACAACAGAGCAGGTTGCTACAGCTGCTCAGGAAATGCAATGGCAAGCATGCTACTCCCGTCTACACAAACGCTCCACAAATCCTTTTTCTTTTCTCCGCGTTTTCCCCCCCCTCATTTCTAGAGCAGCCCATCAGTTTCCCCATCAGTGCAAAAAAAAAAAAAAAAAAACAAATCCCTGCAAATGCATTATTCAGCCGAGGTGCTCCTTTCCTCGCCACATCCTATTTTTATTTACCGGATGCACCTCCTTCTCTCGCACGGCAAGGCGCCGGCCGCGCTCCGGCTGCGGGCCCGGCCGCGTGTGACGAACCCCCCCGCCGCGCGCGGCGTCACCGCTGAGCGCTAATCGCCGCGGTCGCCGCGGGGAGCGTCGGGGGCTAACGCGGCGTTCAAAGCCACTCACGTCTCGGGAAGCTCCACGGGCTCGCTCCTGATCTTATTGTGCAGAGCCAGGATGTACTCATCGATAAAAGGGCACTGCCAAAAGAGAGACAGACACAGGATTAAACGCATTATAAGCATACAGGATGCAAAAAAAAAATAAAAAATGTAATAAGTACAATGGCAGCAGCACACCCGTAATGTACATGTCAATAACACACAAGCGGGTTGCCCAATTATTTTTTTACCAGCACCACTGCAGTATAGCATGCTACACATTCTCATTAGTGTGTGTGACACCGGATCTGTCATGGCTAATAAGCACAAGTGAGAAATGACATATCATTTCCATGCACCACCTCCCTCCAGGGAAAGCAAACACAATAAATACTTGTGTAGAAAACCGCTTGCACACATTGGATTTGCCATGGTGCTACAGACAACCAAATAGCAATGCCAGAGGCCACACTGAACTAACAAAATTACACAGTTCCCCTTCCACACCATTACATTGCATTTATCCAAAGCGACGTATAAAAGTGCATATCAAGGTCATTGGAACAACTACAAAACACAGGTTCGATAAGGTGCAATGCTCATTTTGTACAGCTATTCATAGCCAAGAACGCAAAGTCCCGTTCACACAGTGAACATTATTCTGACCTAACCTATGCCCAGTGAAACTAGGGGGCAGTACAAACCACAACATTAGGACAATAATACAAAGTACAATAAGGAATAAGACACTGGAATGAGACACTAAACAATGAGGCACTAAATAAACACGGTCACAGGAGGTCATGTGATAAGGAGGATGAAACCTAAACTTGCCTTTCCAAACACGAAACAATACAGCGTGACTCCCATCGCCCAGACGTCCAGGGCCTGAAAGACAAAAAACACTGGACGTCGTGTGCGTGACCATGCTCGCACCGTCGAAAGCGCTCTCTTCCAAACAGTCACCAGTGGCCCCGCCCCATATTTACTGGCCCCGCCCATATATTCAGAGGCTCCGCCCCATCTAAAGAGAGAAACCCAAAATTGTACCTTCCTGTCGGTTTTTCATTTCAACCCTAATTTGGCACACCTAATTCTGCTAATTAGCAGCTCAACGTGATCTCTCCCTGTTGAATGAGGTGTGTTTGTTAGGGCTGGAGTGAAAACCTACTGGGCGGTAGATCTCTGGGAACAGGGTCGGGGCAGCACTGATCTGCAGTATGAAAAGCTGCCTTTCTCATGCAAATACAAACCCATTCAGCTTGAATAGCACCCCCCAATTGCTCTAATTATAATATCCAGGCCATATAAATGGGACTGTATGTAAAAGTGCAATCTGTGTAGGTAATTCCAGATAGGAGTGCTGCCGAATGCTGAGAGGTGATCATCTGGGGTGCTGATGATTGCGGGGAGAGGGATGAGATGTGAGGACGGCTGGAAATTAGGATGCCCCCCTTTTGGTTTCAACACTGAGCCGAATCATCTGGAGATATTAGGTTCTGATTAATAAGAAATGTTCCTCCTCTATCCAGTAGTACATAACTCTTCATTATTGTTCATTATTAGTATTATCACTGTTCATAAAAATCATTTGTTAGCTTTTCAGATGACAAATGTCCAGATTAAACAAGAACAGCATATTAAACCGATGAAGCAGTATTTATATAACAATGCATCAATTGAATGGTTTTGAGGTTAACGCATTATTAAGCAGCTAACGATTCGAATATTACATGATAAAACTGTGAATAATTCCTTCCTGAGAGGAAATTACCGGCAGTTAAGAGAAGACGAACGGCAGAGCGGTGACAGACCGGCAGTTAAAAGAATGGCAGTTAAAGAACGGCAGTTAAAAGAACGGCAGTTGAAGAACGGCAGTTGAAGAACAGCAGTTAAAAGAACGGCAGTTGAAGAACGGCAGTTAAAAGAACGGCAGTTAAAGAACGGCAGTTGAAGAACGGCAGTTGAAGAACGGCAGTTAAAAGAACGGCAGTTGAAGAACGGCAGTTAAAAGAACGGCAGTTAAAGAACGGCAGTTGAAGAACGGCAGTTGAAGAACGGCAGTTGAAGAACGGCAGTTGCCGGGCGATGCCCACCTTCCCGCTGAAGATCTTGTAGTCGTCGCTGAGCGTCTCCGGCGCCATGAAGGCGGGCGTCCCGACCGTGCTGCTCAGGAGCGCGTCGCTCCCCTCGAACACGTTGCTGACCCCGAAGTCGGCGATCTTGACCCGCCCGTCGTCTCCCAGCAGCAGGTTGGAGGGCTTGATGTCCCGGTGGATGATCTTCTGATAGTGCACTGAGGGGGGAGGGGAAGGGGGGGGGGATTCCCCATTAACACCCCCACAGGCAGAGGCGGCACCAGCGCACTCACTCAATGGAATGCTGGGAAATGTCACTCGTGTACATCAGCTCTCTTCGACACCCATTGGCCGCGACTAAATCTAAATCATCTTTAGCCGGTGCTTAAAGTTTTTATATCTCTCTCTCTCTTTATGCAAAGGGAACGAACAGAGGACAGACTCACAGTACTCAATGCCCAGGACAATGTCTCTGAAGTAGAGGCGGGTCTGCTCCTCGGTGAAAGGATTTTCGGAGGGAACCTCCATCACCGGGCTGACACGCAGGCCGAAAGGTCAAAAGGTCACAACACACCAGTCTAAGCACGTGCAACACTAATAACAAAAAATTCAATCTGTGCCTCATACTATTTTACAACTTGGCCACGTACTCACCCTTTCTGCATCAATTCAAATGCTGTCAAAAAAGAGAGAAGGTAAGAAGAATTAAATCTCACTGAGAATTATATTTTCATATAAATGATAAAAGACCTATAAAGAAAGAAGGCCGTTTCCCTGAGCTGTCCATTGAATGGAGTACTCAGAGATGTAGAATGCTGCGGCACTGCATTTCCTAGCCTAAGAAATGACTGTGTATGTCTACTTATCTTACCAGCTCAGTTCATAATCAGCTCTGTTTGACCTCATCTGCCTTGTGTCTGCAGTTAATGGGGTTTGTTAAAATTTCAGTGTTGTTGAACAGGTCAGGTACAAGCAAAATAGGCCATGCAGAGCAGTATTAAAGTAACAGCCGAGTTTAATCTAATCTAGGCAACAAGCAACAAAATGAGTCTGGACAAAAACCAGCACATTACACAACCTGCCCTGATTACAGAACCAGGCCTGGGAAACAAACTCTGCAGTGTCATAGACACCTAAGCCGTGTTTTCACCTGTTTGCAGACCTCACGTGGGCACATTTGGGAATACAGACAGATCGCTGGAGCGATTGCTCCTGAACTAAGCACAAAGTCCACATAAGCGCTGGATTTGATATGCCTGGAATATCACATGTGCAGGACAAATAAAAAGAGGTCATAGGTCATAGAAACAGAGACATCAGTTCTCACACAGAGCTATGAAGCTACTGTATATGTACTATTCTAGAGACGTAAAGAAAACTTGCGCTAAGTTAATCAACCATTAGCACCATCAATTCATTCCTTCAAAACTGCGAGCCAAAATGTCAGCAAAGGACTGAATGGTTATATGGTAAAGATAAAGATAAACAGAAGAGACCTACCCATGTGAAGGTTATCACCAGCAGGATCATCCAGAACCTTCAAGAACATAAACACAGAAGTAATGTCTTCAACATAATTCATAATAAAACCATAACCATAAACCATAATTCATTATGTTATCTAAACATTCAGCACATCTCAATTCATTCAAAACATAAAGCATTGGAACAGTCAGATTTACAAAGGTCAAACATCGTCTTCCCACAGAGTATGCCAGCGAGTGGACTGTCCATTCATTGCTTGCCCGATCAAGCCAAAATTCACCCATAAAGCCCAAACTCAGGCACTGAAACCATTTGGCGTCATTTGAACTTTACAGTTCAATTTACAGCCATTAGCAATTCTACACCAAAGCTCCTTAAAGGTACGGAAGAGCAGAACAAATGCCGGTGTGCTTCACACAAACAGCCCTTCCTGAACAGGCAGATAAAACCCCTGTCAGGTCTAAAGCAATCAAGCGATAATCAGAGACGCCATGCACCGTAATGCAAACCAGCAACCGCAATTAGAGAATTACCACTTTCTGATTAGACGGTCATCAGATAAATCACCTATAATGAGCTTAATCTAAAACATTCTTCCACCCAAGAGACCCTGCACACACCTCACTGCCAGCACTGCCATCATTATGAATGAATGAATCACTGCGTTTGAATGAATCGTTGCATTTGTATAGCACTCTACCGAACACTTTTTACAGTGATGGGTGGAAACTCTACCTCACCCACCACCAATGCGTAGCACCCACCTGGGAGATGCACGGTAGCCATTTTTGCACCAAATTGAAACAATTAAATTAAAATCGATGCAATAAAATATCTTCACTTGTGACTGAAGCCACATAGTTACAGGCAGTCCAAGTATTAGGGGGGCAAACATGGATTCTTTCATTTCCTAACAAGGCAAGTTTGTTGTGTGAGACAGAACTAGGAGCACTAACACGACAGATGGACACGTATTCCCTCACAGTCCAGAAACACTGCGCTTGAAAGGGAAACGGATTAGCCATCACAACTTGGAGCCACTTGGAGATGTGCCCCGCAGTCAGGAGGGGGGGGACTGCTTTCTGCCAACTTCACAGCGCTTCCTTTTTTGACGTGTTTCGATATAACATCGAGCGAAGCCTCCTAGCGCCGCGGTCTCAGCGGTGCGGGACGAGTCGTGTCAGCGAGACCCGTCTGTCAGCCGACCGTCCCACAGCTCTCAGGAGATACAGCGCGCGGGAAACCGCCAGCCTGTGCAAACACCGCATCTTCAACAGGAACAATATCAAAAAGCGCCAGTAACGTGCTGAAAAGCCCATTTCTCACACAGCGCACTAACTCACACATTTTCACTTTCCCTTTTAAACAAAGAAAAAAAGATTTCAAATATTGTTGCATGGTGTTACATCACATAGAGAACACAGAAGAACATAATATACAACAGTTTGTGCATTGGGGTACAACACTTGATGTAAAAAAAAAAAAAAGACTATCTCTCCTTTCTTCAGTCCAAGTCCTCCTGTGTGTTTCCCATTTCCCTTTGGGGGGGGGGGGGTGTGCAGGCGGCAGACACTAAACAGCCTCTGCCTCAGCCGTACCTCCACAAGCCTGACAATGTTGAGGTGGTCCAGTTTCTTCAAGATGGCGATCTCTTGGTATACCCTGTCCAGAGGACCCAGAACCTTGGCCCGATCCCCCTGAGCAGTCTGGGCCCCACGAGGCGGGGGGCGACCTGAGGACCCCCCCGCACATTTAAATATAAGCAAATGTGCGCATCACAAGTACAAAATTTTATCAATGGGGATTTAACTGACAACCCCAGTTCAGATCTGGCAGAGTGCATTTAATGTTATATATGATACAAGCATCATAACAAATTATAACATACTGTACAGTCCTCAATTGATGAGCCCTTCAAGTGAATTCTGATTCAGCTCTGAAAGAGCACAACTTGTACACTCCTTGGAACAAGGGCATCTTGACAAACCGTAACACACAGAGCCCCATCAGCCAGGTGCCCTGTCAGAGGGATGGCATTTAAGACTCTAACCCAGTAGGGTAGCTGCAATCTAAATTCCACTTAGAAATGGCATAGTAGAAACAGCACGTACGTGGAAATCCGTACTGTTTCATCAGCTTCTTCTTCGAAACAACTTTCATTGCCTGAAAAAGAGAAATAAACTGTTACGATTCATTAATGAATCTAGGTGAATTGCAAATCTCTACAGCTGTATCTCACTGAAACTGCCTCAGTTTGAGAGGAAGCCATTAAAAACAGGAAAGCGATTGAAATAAACTAAAATAAACTCAGGAGGCTATTACATGTTTTACTCGATAGTCTAAAAACGTTTATTAAATTGCTTTACAGACATCTATGCTTGATAATATAAATTGAGAGAGGAGCCAAAATGCTTTCGATGCATTACATGAAATTTCGTAACATTTATTTTGCAGACGCGACAATCATACAAAGCAACGTACAATAAATGCACACCGAAGGACACTGGAACAACTACAAAACACAGGTCTGGATAAGGTACAATATTAATTTTGTAACAGTTATTCACAGCCGTGAACAAATTAAGACCATTTCACACATTACTCTGACCTAACCTATGCTAAGTCAAACTCAGAGGCATGATGAGCTACAGCATCAAGATAATGATACAAGGTACAATATAAGTGCTAATGCGATGCATCGCACAAGAATAAATATAGATCTATTGCATCTGTCAGCCCTGGCGGGTAACAGCAAAAAGCACATGGCAGAAAGGTGTACGCGTTCGCCATGGAGGCTGAAGATAAGCTGCAGGCACGCGTGCGGACAGAGACGTAAGGAAGGCCGGCCGGGGGTGGGGTGGGGGGGAGGTGGGGGCGGGGGGGCGGCTCTGCGGAGTGTGAGATGGGACAGAGCAAATTGCCTTCAGAAATCCTTACATAATACTTGTCATCATCTTCATTGTAGGCCAGCTTCACCACCCCATATGAACCCTGTAAGAAAGAAAACAAGAGGAGTCCACAGGAAGTTCAGAAGGAGGCCGGTGAAACTGGTACAGACGTGGGTCCGAACTGACAAGAGCCACTTCAGCGAGGTATTCCACAAAGCAGGATTTACCGAGTTACCTGGATAACTGCGCCGAGTAAAACCCGGAATGACTCATTTTTACTTCGGTCCGTGTTCCAGATTTGGGAAGGCTCCGGGTTTTACTCAGTGCAGCTATCCAGCTAGCTCAGTAATTCTGCTTGGTGAAACAGGCCCCTGGTGTCATATCATCATATCAACCATGCACTACACAAATTAAAGACAGAACTGAGGGCTCTGTTCTTCCCATCTGAAGGTACAACCAACAACGAACAAAATTCATGTAAAGTCTTTACGACGCCATTGGCAAAAAAGGACACATTTTTTCCACCAACAGAATCCAACACACCAACACATTTTTGCTAAAGGGCTAAAACAGATTATTTATGAACAGATTACACTAATCCATTTAAATCTTGTATGTGAAGGGACTAATTAACATACATTCCCAAGGCAACAGAATCAAATGTGTATCACAAATAAGAAGGAACAGGCAACGGGGTAAACTAACAGCTGCTGTGTACATATTTGGGAAAATATGCAGTTCAAATCGACACCGATGCACTTTATCACAAAGGTTGAATTCATACACTATAATGTTTTGGTTGGTGTTTAAGTCAATTTTTTTTGGTATGTTAGCCACGGTCAAACAGACCTAGCTACTCAATCACAATGTGTACCAGGAGCAAGTAGTTTACTATTATTATTATTATTATTATTACTATTATTACTGTTATTATTGTGTAGTACTCAACACTCCTGAAGATGACTGTAATTTTAAAAAAGGTGATGACATGATTAGAAATTATAGTATGAGCCAAATTTCCCGCTAAATATTTCCAATGATGAAGCTGGAATTACGAATGTGTTTCATAAGCGTAACACTTAAGAATATTAACAAACTCAGTTAATTTAAGGCATATGATCTGGGGGGCGGGTTATACAGTGTGCAGTGAACGTTCCACGTGTCCCTTTTAGCTGTCTGAAATGGCGGTAAAGTCACGAGGCGTATTCCCGCGCACACATCCCCCACCTTTCCTATCTCGCTCTTCAGCTTGTACTGGTTCAGCTGGACGCAGTCCTGTAAGGAAAGGACACATTGGGGGAAAAAGTCAATACAACACGTACACAACAAAAAAACAAGTAGCTTCGTGTGAAATGTTGGGTGGAGCCGTGAATATAATAACAGCGCCCTGTTTCCCACAATGCAGTGGGGCAATGGCGCATGATGCATAAGTAAAATGGCGGCACTCACCGGGGCGTCGGAGACGGACACGTGCTTGGACTCGACGGTGGGCCTGCGGGCCAGCCTGGAGGAGCCGTGGTAGGCCTCGCGCTCCTGCAGGGACAGCGTCCTGTCGGCGAGGCGGAGCCGTCGGGGCGCTCCGTTCTTCGCCCCCGGCGGCGCCGCCCCCCGGCCGGCCGAGACGGCGATGGCCGACACCATGTCCTCCAGCTCGGAGCCGTGCTCGGAATCCGGCTCCGCCTCCGACCCGGGGCCCGCGCTCATCGCTCCAGGGAGCCGGGGCTTCTGGGAGAACGCATCAACGTCGCGGCGCTCCCCCGCTCGCTCCTGGGATCGGGACGCACTCCACAGAGCTGCCGGGACAAGAGAACGGCGAGAAGGACGTCAAAAAAGCTCTTCATACAACAGCCGTAAAACGTAGTGAAGAACACAACTAAAGAGCACAAAATAAAATGAACCTCTTTAAACAGACTAAAGCATAATTATTTTTTTTTAAATTAGTCAATCTATTTTAAAGAAGACACCTGAGCACAGTCCCCAGTACAGAGCCAAAAAACACGCATGGCAATGGAAATACGCAGCTGAAAATTCACCGAAAATTCATGGAAAAGTTTCTTCTTCAAAGGACCAAGCTTGCACACATCTTCCACCTCATGTGGAAGGTTAAAGACCTCCTTTCTGTATTATCCAATCAGGAGCAAGCTGTGAAGAGCCAGTCTGGCCCATTAGTGAAAGGGACTCCATGATGTTTCCAGGCTCAGCCTTTAGGACGAGGCCTGATCAGTGCATTTCTGCCTGAAGACGGCACCACATCGATAAAGGCCAAAAAAACCTGCTTTCGGCGAGCAAAACAAGCTATCATTTAAAGAACATTTAAAATAACATATCCCTTTTCAAACTTTAAATATGCATGAATTGTTCTGAAAATCCAACACAGACTAGGATATATATTACAGTCACTCTGCACCAGACTGCAGTGGGACATGGTGAACAGTAGGTGGACCCTTCTCCCAACGGATTAAGTAAACATTCAAAGGGCCAGTTAAGGGGTCAGGGCCACTGTGCCACAGGTTGTGCTTTTAAACCAAGGCTGTGAGTCACCGTGGTCAGTAAAGATCACTCCTCAAAGTAGCCTCACCCCGCTCAAATTTCCAATCCGGCGACCTCAGTAATGACCCCCTCTGTGGTTAATTTCCTGAGATACTCCTCCGTATTTCCTCTCCGCAGGGAGCAGGTGCCTCAGGAGAAGCCAACAGGAAATAATCCAGCATCTTCAGGGCATAACCTATCATCAGCCGCACACCTGGCATGACGCAGGCCGCCCGAACCAGACCAGACCGGTTTCCTGCCTGGCGATGTGGGACACTCAGATCATACTTTTTTGTGTTGTCTTTCAGCGCTGATCAACAAATTAGCGGCTTGACCAGACAATTAAAAAGGAACGGACTGGCACAACTCTATACTGTACAGGGAGAAACATTCTCTCCATGGGCCACATGAGTCACAGAGTGTGCCTTAACCTGGCACAACATGCTAACGTTTCACTGGAGACGAATGGTCAGTTAAACCGCGCGTGTGCATTTGTCGTTTCCTTGGCAACCATTTGAAAAAAGAAACTTGTGCAAATCCAAGACGAGAGGGAAATAAAAAAAATGTATGTGTCCTTAATGGTCTGAGGCACATCTGCTTACTGAACCTGAAGTATGACACGCCACACGAGTGTCACACGTCCTCCTCAGGGTGGTCTTGAAATGGTTAACAGGGGAAGGATGGGGATGCACTCAGCGCACCAAATCTCTTTTTCGGTCATATTCTCTGAACACATAAATAGCATAGTTCTGAACATTCTATATTCTCACTCCGCCCCCCCCCCATTTTCAAGGGGAAGAACTGTCTCAGCCATCAGCATTGGGGGGGGGGGGGTTGCAAGGGTGTGATGATTACTTGATTAATTTTTTGCAATGGTTACTTTTAGATTTACTTTTGTTTACTTTTGGTGACCAATATAGAAGGCAAACTATCCCACCAAAAAGTGCAAAAGAAGTGGAACCAGCACCCAGCTAAGCAATCCAGACAACCCTGCATGGATGACAGAAGAGTTGATCAACAGCTTTGAAGGGAAGGTGGAAAGAAAGAATTCACACTGAGCCAATCACTAGCTACGGATCAGTGGGATATAGTGTCCCAGCACACGGAAAAGCTTGGCTTGGTGTTGTGCGAGTTTGCTTTTGAGCCTTGCAGCTCTACTGTTCCTGCTAGAAAAAGCCAGGCCTTGCTCTTGAGATAAACTGTACATCATAAAGGTATTATCCAGCAGGCTGACATTCTCCAGCACAGAAAATCTCTCTCTCTGAAATCTCTTTGCTCCATTACCTGCAGCAAAAGATTCTAAGTGAGAGCCTGAGATTGATGTGCTGGTTTGGGGGAAAAAATCAAATCAGCTGGCTGGCTTTGTGGGAGAGAAGCCCAGGTGGAAGAGCTTGTGAACCTGTGAGCAGCCAAAGGATTACCATCCAGCCACACGACCAGCCCATCCACAACAGACGAAGGACGCAACTCCCTATCCTATCCCTATCTTTTTTTTCTGATGAACCCATCTTCTTTGTAATTTATCTGTAAATGAATGGGCCTCATTCACAAAACTTTCCTTTACTTTACTTTACTTCACTCAGTTTATTTTTACAGGGACAGTGCACATTAATGAACATTTCTGTAAATGCGCCAGTTTAGCCAGCATGGCGAATTTTGTTGACTTTTGTTCCTAATTTGTTCCTAAAAATTTTCCTACGAAAAACCAATATAGGATTTGTGACGCATGGGCACACCCTGAGGCCCTCCCTCTGATCGGCCACACCCTGATGCTCTCATCTCTCTGAACGCCTCTACACGACAGCGACAGGTCAAACTGCAAAGTCACGTTCGGCGAACAGTATCTGATGTCAGCCACAGAAGGTCTAAAATGGTGATCCATGACAAAGCCACCGAGACTGATCTAACAACCAGTACACAGATATAAAACGGCACACGCCTTTGGCAATTGCAGAGTTCTGAAATTAATCTATTACAATATTTTAATGGGGTACATTTTACAAAACAAATATGAAATCCATCACACACAAAAAAAAACAAACATACTATCTTTCGTTCATAATGCTATCCAATCAGCAAGGAGAAACATTACATCTTTCATCATAAATTCAAAATGAGCAAAAGGATTACTCCCATGTGTGCAATCCCACTTAATGAATTCAGATAAATTCACAGTAACTTTGCAGGAAAAAAAAACCGTACAAATTGGAAATGTCATTTCCAGGCACAAGGCACTCATGCGCATGCATAATACTTATAGCGCACAAATGTACAAGCCAGTCATCCTGTAATCCATGTTTCAGCTAGAGGATTTACATGTTGCTCATCAGGAATAGAACTCTGAGCAATTGCACGCGAACATACCAACTAACCGGCACACCCAAGACACACTGGCAAACCACCCATCCATCTCAACAAAGGTCTACGGCACTCCGAGTTTGACTTACTCTCAGCAGACAGATCCTACATGGCGGGGGTTCTACGGTTCGGAGCATGATCCCGCCAGCACAGCCCCTGAACGAGTGGCGGCTCACATCAGGGCTCTCTCCCCCTGAGCCAAAGCATGCTGACATCACAGAGGCCTGGGGGGGTCAGGGGGGTCGGGGGGGGGGGGGGGGATTAGCCAAGCCGCATTTAGCCAGCCCTCCGAGCGTTTATCTGCAGAGAGTGAAAGTGTTTACGTGCACAAGCGCAGTGCTCTGTACAGCAGGGCAGAGAAGGCCAGGCAGAGGTGCCGGTGGTGTGACAGAACATGCCTGGAGAGTTCCCAGTAGAGCCAAGCTCTCTTCCCCATGATGGTGCCAGGGCTAAGTCACACACCTTCAATAGTGCTCCGGTTGGGTTGTTTTTTTAAAAAAATCACACGTATGTGATTAGAATGTTCTAAACTGAAGTTTAATGCTGATGTAACAATCACTACTGGTAACTGAGAACACCAAAGTTCCAGAGCACTGATTTAGAGTTTTGAAAGAAAAAAAGAAAAAAAAGTGGGTCCAGGGGGCCGGGAGAATTTGTCATTTGTGGGAGCGTCTTGCGGTGCTGATAAGTATATTTTTATAATCTCTGCACCAAGCGGCTAAAGGAGTTGCACGGCGATGCTGAGGTCTGACATGGTGCAGCACACACTGTTCGCACGCTCAGAGCAGGTCACTGCTGGCGGTCCACTTAGTGACAAAAACAAAGGAGGAGGGCGCGCTCATATCGCACGCTTGCTAACCTCCACTGAAGCCCAACTGACAACCTGCTCTCCTTGTGCTTCCCATCTGAGGGCTCTGGGAGGAATCATTGTGCCCTACACACTTTTGCCTAATCAACACCACTCATTAAAAAAGAAATTTAATTTATTTTTTAAAAATCATGAAATATTTCATATATATATATTTGTTTTAATAATATGTGATTGTGTCACCAAAAACCTGTAATGTTATTATGGCTAAGAGCTGTCCTGGAGAGAAATGTTCACATCAGTCAAAGACAAGAAGCAAAGACATTACGTGTTTCCAGCGTACCCCACGGATTCCGCTCGACTCATCTTACGTAAGTGCATCACCGGGCAAATCCAATTACGGAAGACAGGAGAGGAGAGGAGAGGAGAGGAGAGGAGAGGCGCTGCGTGTGCAGCACGGGAGGGAAAGAGAGAAGGAGCAGAAGTCCACATCCCCGATGAACCCCGACCAGCGGCTGCTGCTGGGGGCATGAGCAGCACAGAAGGGAGGGTAACCTCTGTCAGAACGGCTTGTACAAAAGCTCTAATGCTGTACCTCGCTCGGAAAAGCACAAAAACATCTCTGGGCTCTGTTCCCAGCTGTTTGCTATACACCAACATGGTGCATTTTTTGCTGGTCGGATTTTGCTACGCATTTGAGCAAAAAAATATAGAAAAGCTTTTACCTAGTCAACCTGTCAGCTAGCTCTGGACGGGTGGTATAAAGATATAAACTTAAAAAGGATGATTTAAATATATATTGCAATATCTTTAGGAGACAGTGGATAGAAGCAACGGCATCAGTATGAATGCTTCTGATCAAACAGCGTCTCCATTAACCAGTTATTCTCCTGGATAAACTCCCACATATGAAAGCTAATGCACCAGTACTGATGACAAATATAGATGTAACTGTTCTGATTTTAAGAATTAATAAACACACTGGTTACACACACACGTGAACACACACACACATACACGCGCAGACACACCCGCACACACACCCACACACACACGCACATGCACACACACACACACAAACACAGACATGCACGCGCACACACACACGCACACGCATGCACACCAGCACCACACACACAACCACCAGACCATGCCACGCACGCAGCACACAAACACACGGACGCACACGCATGCACACATGCACACACAACACAGATCAGCACACATGCACACCACGCACACGCAACACAAATGCACACACTGCACACACACACAACACAGATGCACGCACACACAGCACAGCACACACACACACATGCACACACACAAGCACACGCATGCACACACACACGCGCACACACACACACTCTTCTCAGCTTCGGCAAGCAATAACATTGTGTACTAATGATGTGAACGCATTGCATTCTGGGTGTTTGTAACTAATCTATAGCCACGCTGGTTGCGAGCGAGCGAGGGCTAGAACCGCCCCTGCTGGGCTTGACTCACTGAGGCTGGACTGCAGGCTCTCACACACAGCAGCGCGCGAAGCCAGCTTCTGCTCTTTTCATCTTAAAGAGATTACTGCAGTAAGACCACAGGAACATGACTTTAATGATAATCAGTGTATTTCCCCCGCCGGAGGCAACCCGATCTTCATTCGTGAAACAGAATTTGGATATAGTGTCACGGGATCAAACATTCCCCCTCTAAAAATGCGGCTGGCAGGCAGCACAATGCCGACATCCACTCTCCAATGCGGTCAAACTGAAAAGCTGCACTTTAACACGGTCTTCTTCCTCTCACTGTGTAAAGACAGTAACTGGATCGAATTTCAGTTGCACCTCAATCGACAGACAGATGATCCAAACAACATACAGACATGGCACGCTGCTTTGGTCTCTCTCCCCAGTATAAAGGTCAGAGCCAGTCAGACTTTCTGTGGCACAGCAGCAATTCGGATGAGCAAACTGGAGAAGAAAACCATGTGCCATCTGGCTCCTGAGCAGACCGTACTTACCCAGTGTCACACGTGGGATTGCCGGAGGTACCAAACCTGAAACCAAAACTCACATCCACTGAACTCCAAGCTGTACAGGAAGTACCACAGTTCCCGGTTAACTGAAACCAATTTGACTATGGTGGCTAATCCTTGTACTTCTCTCTCTGGTTAATACACTCACTTTTCTCAGTATATGAAATGCGCATGGAAGGCACTAAGGTGTGGTACCAACCCTAACTCAGCCAGTGCCATAGCAACCCTGAAGGACAGCACATAATTGGCAGTAGCATCTCACAGGAAAGGAGAGTTTCAGTAAATGGAACCATCCCCACATAATCAATCAAGAGCAACTGCGGGGATTGATCCGACCTCTGCACTCGGCCTGCCTCACTGCCTACAGCTGCAGAGCCAAGGCTTGGTGGGTTGCCAGGTTAAGATAAGACTAGGCGGGTTGCCAGGTTAAGAGAAGACTTGGTGGGTTGCCAGGTTAAGAGAAGGCTTGGTGGGTTGCCAGGTTAAGAGAAAGCACGGTGGGTTGCCAGGTTAAGAGAAAGCACGGTGGGTTGCCAGGTTAAGAGAAAGCACGGTGGGTTGCCAGGTTAAGAGAAGACTTGGTGGGTTACCAGGTTAAGAGAAGCACTGGCTAGCAGCACGAACTTCGAAGGAGAACATGCGCTTGTCTGTGCTAGAGTGACCAGGCAAGGGGACCATGCAGTCACGGAACAGACCCACACAAACAATTAGGCATTCCAAACAGCTGAAAATTAAAATTTTAAATGGTGGATTAAGAACTGTGGAAACCACTAGACTAGTATATCTCTAATATTTTCACAGACTGCCAACATTCACAGAGCTAAAAAATAAATAAATAAAAAAACAACAACAAAAAACAAAAAACAAACAAACAGAAGTTCAAAGAAGCTCTCAGCATCAACAAAAATAAACTTTATTAAAACTGCAGGTGAGGAGACCAGTTATATCTGAAAGCCCTAAAATAAATACAACAACACACTGAAAACTTGCGCTTTCCAAGTGCTTCATGTCAGAATGTGTGTGGGAAGCCAGCAAAGTGTCCCTAAAAACCCCATGACTCCTTTCCCTATCACTCAGCCGTACACAACAAAAACACACAAACATGAAAACCTGTCAAAGGCTGCACAATCTCTGACCAACAAGCGGCAGGAATCCTTCTCACTCCCTGAGAAATCTAATTAAAGAAATGAGGAACTGAGTAGGAACCGTGCAGTGTACCGTTTTTACACCCATCAGATACACAGTTGAATCGATGTAGTGCCACGGTTGGATTTGACTACAACTCGTGTTTGAATATAGCAATTTTCACAAAAATACATGTGCTTAAAATGTGTTTAATACGAGTTTGTTAAAATCCTTCTTTCTAAATGACAGTTTTTATCTGTAGACTTCTGACATAGAAAACTTGAAGGAACACAGGCACCTCTGTGTGATTTACAGTAAGCTAGTGACCAGAGTTCTATTGTCTGATCAAGCATCTATGCCATTACACACATTACATTCATCCTTAACTTTTCATCCCTTCCCTCAAAACCCATCGCTGCATCTGAGCCGGGGTTGGCACTAATACAATGAGTGGGTTTTGTGTTTATGAAAATGCCGAGCAGTCCTGTGAGTTGCAGTGATCAAATGTCAGTACGTTAAATACACTATTGCTACATTGACTTAACATAATTATTACACTGAATGTTTATTATATTCTAATTGTTTCACACGTTTTCGAGAAACGCCGAAAAGCAACGGGCGAAGAAATTTCAGTAAACATTTCGCAAAATGACTTTATATATGAAACAAATCAGCATGCGTTTTTAAAGAAAGTTTCACCTCACCTGAGAATGTTACCGGAGGATATTTCTGAGCTTGATCGTAAAGCTGCACATCCGGACACCCAGCACAAAATACCACGCGGAATCCATCTATTTCAAAGACATTATTTACATGACTCTACTTGAAACTTAAAATAGGACAACTTGAACACGAATATATGCACTAAAGTATGCTTGATCAAGCGTGCGCACAGAAGATATCGCGACTACATTCGTCTACCCTCAGCGCGGTGCAACAGAATTGTATTCGCACCTGACGACACTTACACGATGTTCACGCGACATACTACCTAAACGCGGCGCATAACAACAGGCTACGGGAGGATTATCCAATCTTTACCCCTTCAATTCGTTGATACGTAAACATTTCTACTCTATACGCTGGGTCCTAAAATCCGTCTAATTCTTTTTTATGTCTAATATTGACTGTGTTGTCCTTGACAAAAATACTTTGGGGAAAAAATAGTTTTAATATGCATATTTATTGTTAACAATGGAGTAGAGTGATTTGTTGACAGAATCCTTTATTCTTTACCAAATTATGAATGAGCACAGGGTTATTCTTGGTCTAGGATGATTTATGACACATTGATATTTTTCCAAATGAGTTTAGGGGAAACACATCCGGCACTACATGCTTATTTATTCTCAAAGCATTTTCCCGGCTTTACCGTTAGCTGAGATCTAGCCAAACAATAGAGAAGCTGGGATGCCTATTTTCCGTGGTTATGCTCTACAATAAACTAATTTGCTGTGAATTTTTAAAGCTCTCCCTAGAAGTAATACATTCCAATAAAACAGAATAAAGAAAGTACATATGTTATCTACGCCACATTCACTGATACAGCCTAAATCCCATTTGTTATAACTATGCAGTCTGCTTTAATTAGTTCACCGTTGGGCTGAGAGACAAGCGTACAGCATAGACCGCAGCACACATTATTTGTTCCCCGCAGATCAAACTATCGCACGCATACCAGAATTAACAAGGGCTGCTTCCTTCCTGGTGCGCACATCGCAGCTGAGCCCAGTGTTCTGGGACCTCCCTCCACCAAACAGAGAGGCTGGGGAGTGTGTGTGTGTGTGTGTGTATGTGTGTGTGCAACTGGCTGAGGAGTGTGTGTGTGAGTGTGTATGTGTGTGTGCAACTGGCTGAGGAGTGTGTGTGTGTGTGTGTGTGTGCGGGTGTCTGTGTATGTGTGGAACGTATTCTATTGGACCTTGCCTAGTGGCTGTCAGCACACATCAGGAAAACATGAAATACCCAAATGGACGGGTCACTCTCTTGGTTTCCGGTTTTTTCTTTGTTGTGTGGTTTGCTGCTGCCATAGACGCTGGAAAGAACATTGTCACAGTACACCCACCCAGTGAAACACAAACCTGCTGAGACTTATAACCACACAGAACTACTGCAACATAGAGCCAAGCAGAACCACTGCGGCACACACCCGCTAACACACAACCCCCAAACACACATAACCCCTCCAGCGCAATCACGGGTCTATAGGCCGTTCCAGATGCAGCCTGCTCCTCAGAGAACAGTTTGCCATTGACCTTGACAAAGGCTTATCAGCTTCGATTTCTCTACGAGAAAGTTAGCTTTGGCATGGACACCCACAGGAAACCATGATAGCATACCTCACAGACCTACAGCCTTCTTGCTGTATGTCTGCAGCAGACTCAGTATTTTTTTTTTTTTTTTTACACACAGCAGCTCTTACCAAATAAATAAATAAATAAATAAAGATGGTGAGAAATGTCATCGTGTCAGAGCGTCCCCTGGGACTAGGGAGACATGCAAACAATGTCATCTGGCCAAAGAAGAAAAATGGACACAGAGATCCTGTTCATTTATTCTGGTTCACATGCATTCCCAAACTGGGGTCTGGGGTCCTCTGGGAATCTGCAAAGGGGATCCAGATGTTTTGCAGCAAAATAAATAAATAAATAAATCCTCTTCCAATATTATGAACTTACCTATTCTATGAAAATGATATGCTGCATGAGCATGCGTATTTTCAGAGAAGATTATCTTGTTTATCTATTGCAGGGCATCCATGTTTGATATACATATTTATCACATGATCTCCTAATTTAAACATGCTTCCATAACTAATATGCGGTTAAATAATTATAGTGGTTAAGACGGTCTTACACCCATCCCTGTAATCCCAAGAGGACACGTTACACTGTGAAAGTGCTGTGTTATAAACCCCATTCAATTCCGAACCGCACCATTGTAATATTCTAACCTACGCTCTTCACTATGACCTAAATATTTCCCAGAGAGGGACTTCTGTACCCTGTTAAAGATGTTCCATGAAATATGGAGGGGTGGGATTACACTCGTAACTGTACTCTTTCAGTTTCTATGAGTAGCCATGAAACCCTGATATAATCACTGCTCTTTCAGTCGTAATTTTTGAAAACAGTAAAAATAAATGGGTAATATATCCACTGCAGTTCTGCCTGCTGCAAACACTAGAAAAACTGGTCATTACAGTGCACAACAAAAACAAATCAAACACCAATATAGGCTCATTGGAGCTTGAGTGACTGGAACTTACAGGCTCATAGTTTGAGTGATGGGAAACCAGTACATTTAATCAAAACAGGCGTCTGAGGCTTCAACCACAGTACAAAATGGTGGCAGGGCGCACTCTGGTGGCTGGTTTTCATGAAAATTCACAATAGATGAGGACTAAAGGATTTTTTAAGCATCTGACAAACACACACACGCACACACACAAACAGACACACGCAGACTTCAGAATCAGATTTTTTAAATCTGACTACCAGTTTTTTTTTTTTTTTTGAAGGAAAGCTACAAAATAAAAGATTTAACAAGCACACACGTATTTCACAAAATGAAGTGCCTACTATTCAATTAAGATGTGAATTTCCAGGACCGTGAGTATAAACTTAAGTATAAATATCAATAAAATAAAATAAGCATAGCCCTCAAATGTCTGAGAGAGAAAGCGAGATAGAGTGAGAGAAGAAGGGGGTTGAGAGACTATTCACAAGGCAGTTAACATCATACAAAATAATTACAGAAAATGGCAGTTCATAATGATAATGAATAATTAAATATTAATCTAAATACAACTGTTCAATAAATAAGATCCCCATATACCATATAGGGATAACAAAGCAGCTTTGCACAGTAAGTTCCTTATTTATAAATCAGGTTTAAATATCAAGCTTAAATATCATTTTTGAGTCAACTGTCACAATGACAAAGTTGAAGGCACTCTTTTTTTTTTTTTCCCTCTTCTTTTCACTAAGCAGACAGCCAGTAGCTCAGAAGCAAATAAAGCCTTTTCATCCTTCACCTCAGGGTAGTGCCTGCAGGTCTGTGGGGTTGCCAGGGCGACCCTGGATGGGTTCAGGTCCTGGGGATATATTGCCTTCTGTCACTGAATTAGCGAGAGAAGAACTGAAATTAGTGCCTGCTTCTCAAATGCAATTCACAGTTCAGCGTGAATCTATGCCCACCACTCATTCTCAAAATTTTAAATGTTACCTGTTTTTAACAATCAAAAAGTAGCAACAAATCATAAACCATAATGATGCATTTATCCCAAGAGATGACATGTGGGCCTTGAGTCAATATGATCTGAGATCACACATAAAGCCAAAATCTTGGGCTGTCCCCACTAGTATAGCCACTAAGGCTACAGATACAAGGATCCAAAAGCAAAAGACCCATTTTAAAGGAACATCCTCAGGTCAAACATATTGACAGTTCTCATTAAATTATAAAGGGGACATTCTCTCCATTTTGTGAAATAACATTCATGTTGGGATGTAAAACTGTTGTGGTTGTCAGCACCTGTTATATATTACCATGTAATATATGGACGAATGCCCATGAACAAACCATATAGATCTCCTCAATAATAATATACTGGCATTAGTCACTCATGATTACTTTCCTGCCTAACATGTTACTGTGTGCACATACATAAATATACTATCTGAATAAAATTATTTAACTACTTAAACAAATTAAATATTTCCCTAAAGTGAGAAATGTGAATTTGAATAAATGAAAAACCATTTTTAAACAAGAGCACCCAGAATAAATGCATTTTCAAGGCAAATCAGAAAACATAACTGAAAATTGCCCTTCACTCACAGAATAACATTTACAGTAAATCAACAAATATTGATGTAGACAGGAAGTGTGAAGATTTTTTTATAGAGGGACACATTCGAAGAAATTAACACATATGTAATGAGAAAAGTGGTAGGTGTAAAGAAATACCTGCATCCGCTTTCACTGAAGATCTCACCATCATTGCAGCCTCCAGCTTGCCTGCTGAGGGCGTATGCACGTTTTCCTTCAACAATCTCCACTTTTTATTTTCAGTTTGGTTCGACATTTGACACGACAAAAACCCGCATGCTAGACTGTGCTAATGTAAGAGGCTTTAAAAAAAAAAAAAAAGTCTGAAATTAGGTCTGGAGAGCGAGATGCCAGATGGAAGCCCAAAGTTCTTGCCTCACAAGGCTTGTTACTTACACACATTCGATAAGTGTCTGGAGAGCCTGTTTGGCTTGAAATGGATCGAGGCGACGTGCCAATGGCACGCTAGAGCAATTAATATCTAATTGATCTAAATTAGCCAATTTTTCCTTGCATGTGTTATTGGGAGTTCCCGAGCAAAGTTAATGGCTTCGCTACTACAACAGTGGAAAGATCGAAGTTCTGTTTGGTTCTCGTATTGAAAGTGCTTGTTCTCTTGAGGGTCTAAAGGGTACAAAGCCACTAATATGTATTTTTTTTTTCAACATGACTCACCAAGTTTAAAATGTCATTTTCAGGCTGTTCTAAATTGTTCTAAAAAGAAACAACAGATCAATACACCATTTAACTGCTTTGAAATACTTCCAAGACATTAGGGCATTTCAGGATCAAGGTATTTTATATGAATGGTAAGAGAGGAAGGGAACCTTTGTAATGTTAAAGCTTTTAGCAGTTGCTTTTTGTGAGGACTAGACTTTAATTCGGTTGCGCATGGAACCTGGTTTGCATCACAACGCAACTTTAAAAAGAAAATGGCGCAGATCACGTAGTCTTCCTGTTAGGCTTGGTGCCGCACAGGTCATCTTCAAGAGCCATCGCAAGACAAAACTGCCAGTTGTCCCCAGGAGTTACCAATCATCGATCACCCTCGATAGATCTCCAGGTGAACGTGGCTCGTTTGGTCCCCTGGACCTTGTGAAACCTACTATGCTCGAGCTAATCTTTTGCTCTGAAGGTCTGGCTGAACTTGGAACTGAACAACCACAACGCCGCCAACTCTTCCACCTCCTCACCGCCAGCGCGATGCTGCAGTTGCTGGTTCGGTTGATCTTCCCGCTCGCTCGCTCGCTCTCAGCAGGAACTTTTCTGTGGAGATGGCCCTGTCCAGAAGGCCCTCATGTGTAGAGACGTCTGTCAAAATCTTCAAGCTGTTTGAAGGACGAGTGGATAACCTGTTGGTTAAGTCAAAGGCCGGGACAGCGGGCATCCTTGATCTTGAATTTTTGTTTCTTCTTTTTTTTGCCAAAAGGTGTTCAGACAATTAACTAAAATGCATTGGACACCTTATAAGCTTTCCAAAAATAAAATGATACAATACCAAACATAATGCCAAAAGGACAGCTGGACCGATCTTCTTGGTACACGATCTCCTGTTCCAGAAACCACCTTTGATCACATATAGAAGTCATTCGTGCACATTTTTCTTTGCAGCTTCACTGTGGAAGGACGCACATTGCTGATGCGGACAGCACCACACCTCAGCAGGTCCTTGTCGGTTCTCTGCTTTCCTTCCTGCCTTCATTCACATAGAAGACATTATAATGCGGTACCCCTGAAAGACTGCAGTACCCCTGAAAGTCTACAGCACGCGACTACAGAGGAGGCAGAGGATGGTGCGGGCTCGGGCCGACCCATTGAAACCCCATCGGCTTTCGACAATCCGGCGTGAACTACGCACACCGCTCAAGGCCATTAGCTTCACGACATTAGCAGCAAACACACGCCATTACACGCAATTAATACAACCGACCGAAATTAAAACGAGCGAACGCTAATAAAACACTGCGCGGCGTTTCAAGATTCTCGCTTGTGTTACGCGTGGAAAAAAATAGTTTGGAACTACAAGTCGAGTTTTTTTTTTAGTGCTGTGCTATTCTTCGTCCAGACGCAATTGGCCCCTGCATCCTTCTGTTCCGCAGTCGATGTCCAAAATCTTTCACGTGCACAGAAGCGCACACAGCCAGAGTTCACTTTAATTCCCCCCCACCGTAGCGGATGACGCCGCAGGCGGTGTACAGTGCAATGCCAGACTGCTTTGGTCCAGGATCAGCGCCAAATACAACTGCGAAAACCAGGGCGCAGAACCAAACCCGCGCGTTCTTGGGAATAAGTAACCAAGACCGTATTTGTTCAGTAACTCAATAACTACCGAAACCTCTGTTGAATTTGGGGTTATATTCTTTCAAATATTCAACAAAAAATGTTTTCGGCAAACCCTAAAGCTGTTAATCCTAATCTTTTTGATACTTAAAATTGAATTTAGGTCCAATAAAAAAAAACTTGTCAGACTTAAGGGGTAAAATTGTAAGCTAATAATCTTCTCGGCCAATTACATTCACACAGTGGTCTAACTACCTCATTGCTGGCGCTCATGATCCATGCAAGAGAATACAAAACAATTATTGGAAAACAAATTATATTTTGGAAGAACTCACTACAGAAGGTGACAATCTCCATTACATGAAAAATATACATCAGCATTTTTGTCTTTGTACATTAGGCAAGAAAAACCGCAGTCGTCCATCCAAGCCAAAATAAAATAAATCAAAAAAAAAAAAAAAGAGGAGGGAGATCACACTTGCACACAGGGGACATACAACAGGTGCGCACACATATGCACACACACACGCACGCACACACAAGCACACCCACAAGCACTCACGCCAACACAAACTCAACGAGTATCAAAATGCAGGAGACATGAAGACCTACAAGTAAAGCATGCTGAATGAGGCCTACCTAAAACACCACAAAACAAGTTGTAACAAGTTGCGTCAATTAGTGAGCTTCGGGTGGCCAGAATTCTCACCGTAACACTGAAAACAAACCTCCAAGGGTTCACCATCCACTAAAGGAAAATAAAGTTATTGCTACACCAAATTGTTATGAATATTATAAGCACTGTTTATTATCATTATTGGACAAAGGGTATATAAGGGGGAAGAGGCATGTCACGGGTGCCTAGCAACCGATCCATTCTTTTTGCCCTGAACTCGTGTAATGCAGGATGTACTTACTTCCATTGAATTTACTAGGAGGCACTTTTGAAAAAATGGTAAAACCAAGTCTTCAACCAAAAAGAAAAGGAGAGAGAAAAAAAAAAAAAAACGCTTTTGCACATGCAACACCCTCGGCCGAAACTTTGATCCATGATGCGAATTCAACCCAGTGACAAAACGAAGCATGACCCACCATGGTATGCAGGAAAAACAGCACTATCGAAGCATGGTCGCCTTGCGTAAAGAAAACAAAATAATTTCTAAAATGTCTACTTTCCTGGTTTTACGGTCTTTTTTTTTTTTTTTTTTCTTCCTGAGGGGGTGAAAGCAAGAAGGGACCCAACATGACAACGGCACGGCTTTGAGATGCCTGCACCCTAAAAAAAAAAAACCTTTAAAATTCCAGAGAGGTGACGCATTTTTTTACCTCGTGTTATTTCGTAACCAATTAGTTATAAATGCTAGACGCTGAAGTTAAACCAGACCCTGTTTCAACTATCACCCTTTACCGTGGCCTGCTCTCAAAGGAGCCCGCAAAAGCACACAAGGACGGGGGGGGGGATAAATAAAATAAACAGGGGCAGGAGTTTACAGGATTCATATTCCACCTACAGAAGCAATGCTCATTTGGTACTGTGTGTGTTCAAGGATGGATATGAACGGTTTATATATTATCCAGTTTAATGTTTGTGCTATGTACAGGTCTTTACAATTCTTCCTGAAAGTTGAAGCAGTTCATTAGACTTCAGAATCTTTTTTTTTTTCCCAGTTTTTTTTTTTTGTTTTTTTTTAAGGGTTGGCACTTTCTCAGTTTCTCTGTCAGCGACCGTGACTGCCATTAATCCACCGCGGACTGCTCTGCCGCCCTGTGCCCGCCGGGTGTTCGGTGAGGACCAGACCGGCAGCAGCAGCGTGGAGTGAAAGAGTGCCGTGCCGTTTCCCAACAGGAGACCTGCGGACGAGAAGAGCGGCTCTGTTAGTCTGCAAGGCAGTGCTGGTCGACCCTGCTCCTGGAGATCCACCGTCCTGCAGGTTCTCACTCCAACCCTAACAGAGTGCACCTCGTACAACAGCTGGAGCAGGGCTGCCCAAAACTATTCTTGGAGATCCACCGTCCCTGTAGGGTTTCACTCCAACCCAAACAAAGCAAGCGCGCCTCATTTAACAGCTAGAGGTCCACCGTCCTGTGGGTTTTCACCCCAACCTTAACAAAGCACACCTCATTCGACAGCTAGAGATCTCATTTAGCTGCTAATCAGTGCAGTCAGGTTTGCCTAATTAGGATTGAAATGGAAACCTACAGGATGGCAGGTCTCCAGGAACAGGGATGGTTTCCACTGCTCCACGGGATCTACAGTGCGACAGCACGGGGGACATGACACAAACCCTTACTTCCCTTCCGATTCCCATGAGGCCCTGGAGAAGTGTGGGTAAATGCTAACGCTAATGCTAACGCCGTGCATGGCTGCTCTCCAGCACAGCGACGCCAGGCTGCGCAAGGCTAACCCTCAGCCAGAGGGCCGAGCAGCAAGATGAGCAGCAGAAGCACCGACGGGCCTCCCTCTTCTGCCTCAGATCACTAATCAATTATTCTCACCAAATATTCAGAAACCCTTCTTAATTATCCCCCCATCCCCCCCCCCAAAAAAAAAACCGAAATGAAAAAAAACAATAAATAAGATCCAAATTCATTTTCCCCCTCATTAACAGCACGTTCACGAGAGAGAGACTCAAATCCCGGCACAATCTAACGGCTTTTATCAACTTAAAAACAAAACAAAATCACTGCTCAAGAGTGAATGTGCACCTCCTCCCAGCAAGTAATTACTTACACAATAACTGGAGTTCCACACAGACCTTGCTTATTGGACACCACAGAACATCAAACATGACTTTAATCAAAATATATTCTCGTTTTACGCGTGGATGTGTGTGTGGGTGTGTGTGTGCGACAACTGTATACGTGCCTTGACATCAGTTCCGAGATAAAAAGATAAGACTCTTACAAAAAAAAGAGCTAAAATAAGAGCAGCTGCAGATCTAACTAACGTTCGTTTTTGTTGCACTGAAGTATTAAAACAAAGGAACAGTTTCATACCAGATGTGCACTCAGAACCAGGCTGAACACTTCATCCAGCTGGCAAGCTAATCTAATGACTTAATTTGTGATCAGTGTCAGATTTTACAAGCCAGTAGCAGACAGGCAAACCGTCAATCAATGAAAGCAACAAAACCAAAGAAACAAACAAAACCAACAAAACCAATGAAACAAACAAAACCAATGAAACCAATAAAACCACTGAAACCAATGACAAGGAACCTCTCAACAATACAAACCTGACAACATTACACATAATTACTTTCTGGTATTTAGCAGGTGCTCTTATCGAGAGCAATTTACAAAAATTACGCTTTTTTTTTTTTTTTTGCATGCAACCCATTTGCATAGTGCAATACGTCTTTACTGAAGCAGGTCACAAATCTTGGTCAAGGGCACAACGACAGTAGCCCAGCTGGGAATCAAACCCACCCCCTCATGTAGTACAATGGTGCACGTTCGCTAAATTAGCTCGTTAGCTGCTCAGTACAATGGTGCATGTTCGCTAAATTAGCTCGTTAGCTGCTCAGTACAATAGTGCGTGTTCGCTAAATTAGCTCGTTAGCTGCTCAGATTCAGGACTACCCGCCTAGGGAGTAAGAAGCTCTGACGCCGACGCACAGTGTCAGGTTACGCTGCCTCATGCCCGGGACATAGCATCACCTGTCCTAATGGCACACGGAACCAAACTCAGGTAATTAAGACTGCACTGCACACCGGTCACACCCGCCGCCCTCACTAAGCAGCCATCTGACTGGTTCTCTGGGAGAACGGTGGCCCACCCCAAGCCTTCCTTCCCTCTTTGTGAAGGTTGCAAGGTTTTTCGTAAAAGGTAGAGTTTGAGGATGGACAGAAGTAATAGGTTCAGGACAGGGGTCCTGCCACTCAGGGGTGCATTTCCCAAAAAAAAAATAATGAAAATGAATCACTGCAAATTAGCCAAGCCTAGTTATTGCCACAGGAATACAGTATAACTAGTAGGCCTATGCTAAATGAGCATAAGCCAACCACTTCCATAAATAAGACGCCTATAAACACAAAACTGTTTTGACAGCAAGATCTTGTTGTAACTAACAGATCCACTGGGGGGGAAAAAAAAAATTAAAGGCACTTTGTTCATAAACACTGGGCGAAACAAACTTTTAAAGTATTTCCACGACAGACCCTCAGAGATGCAGGCTCTGTGCCCAGATCACTGACACAGAGGATCGCTCACCCTGAAAAGTGAGGTGAAGCTACAAGCCGCTGGACGAACGTCACTCAAACGCAGTCTCTTGGCTCCTTCTTACACAACGAGCAACTTTCCTTTTGAATTCTCCATTTCGGTCTTCCCTCCACTCTTTCTGTTCCGCAAAGGAGGAGAATATGAATTAGCTATTTATGCAGTTGCCGAATAACAAAAGACAAGCAATACATGCAGAAGTTAAATGTTAATTTGAACACATCCTGTATGACATTAAAACTCATCCTGTTCCTGTTAAAGAGGGAGTTAAATCATAACATATTCTGCTTATACTTCCAGCCACTAATTATGAAACAAGACCAGGTCAAAACCTAGTATATGGCTGGACTGTCCGACCAATGGTGTATATATTATGTGCTGAGACCAAGGACCACAATGGAAATAAGTCTGTGATTTTTTTGTGCTATCCTTGATAATTTTAGGATGCACGACTTGCTGTAACATGTATTTTAACAATTGTCAAATAAACTAAACTAAACTTCATCACTCAGTCACAGACATTCACATTTATAGGGCTGGCCCCGCTGCTGCGGTCCAGCCAAAAATTTAGGCTATACAGTAGCTCACGACATTTTTATGTGCGCATAAACATTCTTAATTAATTATATGTCAGCATAAAACTATACTTAATTTTTTCGTATAAAAGAAATAGAGGCTTACTGCTGCATCTACGTTAGCAGGGGAGTCTCCGTTAGGATCGGCTAACATGGAAATGACGCTAATCATGATGGTCTCCACCGTATGGATAGGGAGCCAGCGTTCCTCGGGCTTCTCATAGCCATACTTATCCTCTCCGGGCTCGTGCAAAATAGAAATACATACGTCACCACTCTTGTCAACTGAAACGACAAAAAACATAAACGGGGGGGGTGAAGACTTGCAATTTAACACAAAGGGAGCAATGCAACGTGTGTCTGAGGGGGAAAAAAAAAAGAGTAAACTTACCATTAGGGTGCCAAATTTCCGTAATAAACTTCATTTTTGGGGGTCGGAGTGGATAATCTTTTGGGAATGTGAGATGTGCTTTAAACACTCCTCCCTCACTGTGAACAATGACACAACGACACCAGGAAAAAATGAGCAGCCCACAACAAAAGCCATCAAGATTTATTAAACATATAAATCTTATTCAACTTAGAAATGCTGTTATTATTAAGCAAGCAAACTAAATGACAGAAAAGACACTAGGTCATTCTTCAGACCGGCTCCTGGATTTATAAAGTTCTTCAGAAACAGAACGGCATTTTCCATCATAATGTCTTTATGCAAATGCTAGTAGAGAAAGAGGGGGTAAAATAGCTTTTTTCTCTCTCTCCTTAGAATATGAATCATGAGCCAGCACAGGCAAAATGTGATAAATGCCTTTTGCTCTCAGCAAAGCAGAAAAAAATACCATACTTACTAAAGCGTATCAGGAGGACCAATTATTAGTACTTCCCATCGGTAAAGGTCATTGTCATCTATTAAACCGGCCGAGAAACCTTCCACGGGGTTTTTATTCAGTTCTGAAAAGAAGAATGAACACACACATAATGCACAGCCGCGAGGCTTCAGCTGTGAGGGAAACTGCTGCAGGGCAAGACAAATAAAAAAAAGCAGCTGAAAGCCTGCGTGCATTCGCCAATACGCCCACACAGCTCTGTTCTGGGGGGAAAAAAAAAACAGGTTTCTGAATCAGAGACTGAACGTTATGTCCCAGGTAGCTAAAAAATGAAAAGCAGTGGAGTTGCACCCTATTCTGGCAATCGACTGGAATAACACCGGGGTTCAAAGAGGTCCGACAGGCGCGCTTCGCACGACTCGCACAAAAAATGTGTCAGCCCGTGCCTGCGCACGTCCTCACCCGACACGACGCCGCGCAGCTGCATTTCAAATGCAGCCTCCGCATCATCATCACGAGAAGGGGTCAGGCCACTCACAGAGCCCCGACAGAGGTTTGAGACTCCGGAGTGTTCAAATTACTGCCTGCATTCACGCACGCGGCAAAAAGGACAAATAAGCAAATCGAGATTTCGACAAAGGCGTCAGTTTGAATTTGTAATCCTACTTGTAAAAGCCTGTTATTGAAAGTTTAGCGGTGAAAATTATTTTAAGATGATGTTTGTACACCATTTTGCCACTGTTTCTTTGTAAGTTCTCAAATAGGCCTACATTATTCTGACACCGTGTGAAACATTTATAAAGCATAGCCTATATGCAGACAAATCTTAGAAGTAAACAAATGCATACTCCAACAAAATACTGCAATCAGACACAACACCCTTCTTTTAGCATACATAAAATGAATGGTTCAAGTTTCATGCACAAAAATACATAAAGTTATACAACGTAATTTAAAAGGTACGGAGTTTTTTTTTTTTCAATACATAGCTCCAAGAGGGTATGTAAAACTTCAAAGGATTTTCTAAATTTACATTTATTTTAATGGCCATTAGCAAGATATAGGCTAGTGGCAATACATCATTGTATATATTAGCAGTGCACTCCAAAATAGTGTTAACAGTGGACTGAAACTTGTTATTTTTGCTATATACCTCCTTAAGGCATTTGGATTTGAGATCAAAAGATGAATGATACTAAAGTACAGACAATCAGCTTTCATTTCATGGTATTTACATGCGTAGATGTTTTACCATTTTACAGAAACAGCTGTTTTTGAGTTGAATCGTCCCATTTTCAGCTGTGCAAAATGAAGTTACCACATGAACTTACAAATAAACCAAAGCAAAGTCTAATATTTGGATGCATAGCCCTTAAATGCAATACGTGTTGCCTTAAACTGCATCTGGTCTACAACCCACTGACATCAACAAAACATAAAATGTAAAAAATGTTTAAAAAAAAAAAAAAATGTTTCTGTAAAATGGTGAAACATATATGCATGTAAATATCATGAAATAAAAGCAGACTGCATGGACTTCTGCATGTTCATTTTTTGATCTCAAATCCAAATGCTATATAGCAAAAATAACAAATTTCACTCTATCGTTAACACAGTTTTGGAGGGCACTGTACACACATACTGCGTGTGTGTGTGTGTTTGTGTGTGTGTGTACGTGTGTGTGTACGGGAGTGTGCGCGCACACGCGTGTGTCTCTGACCCCTGAATCCAAAAAACATTAAAACAAGCCCAGTGGCCTTTAGCAATATTTGGGTTAAGTAGGCATGTCTCCCATGAATGTAAAACTCAAGCGGTACAAGAAGTTATTAATAGCACATTGCCAACAAACTGTAATCCAAACGGGTAGGATAAGTCTTGCTTAACGTAAGATCAGAGGTCAGCTGCAATCCAGAGAAATCTTGAGACAACACCACCACAGGGGGGTTGAAAGACAGCTAAACCTGCAGAGTTGGCAAAATTTTTATTTTTTATTACTTGTTTTTTTTAATTTTATTTTTTTAACACGAATAGCTATTTTCCCCAACACCAAACCAGGTGTCTGACCCAAAATAAAAACAGGCAAGATTCACAGCACAAATGCCAGGAATCCCAGCTTCTCAGAAAGCATGAGTCAGGGAGGAAGTCTGAATGCGGGCCAGCCCGGTCACAGAGTGGAGCTGCACTTCTGCTCAGCTGTGAGAAATTGGCCGGTCTTCCACACGAGAGGAGCACCAGCACAACACTGCAGCTTTCTGCGTGTTCAGGCAAACTCCACCCCACAGCAAGGCTACACTACACAGCTGTGCCTGGGCTGTTATTCACACACACACACACACACACACACAAAAACAACAACACTAAACTGACCGAGGAAAACTGAAATGTGGGTCAAAGCGGAATGTTACCAGGGCAGTAGGACCTTCGGCGGAAAGTGAAATGCACTCTGCTACCCGTGACCTGGCAAGGACCACAAGCCCAGCGGGGGTGGGGGGTGGGGGTTTGGGGAATAATCTGACAAAGTTGCGTAATACTGTAAAATCAGAAAGAGCAGGACTCCCTGTCTCTGCCTGAAACGGGTGTTGTGGGTGTTCCTTACTGCCCCCGAAGAAGGGGAGGGCGAGACAAAAACACAAACACCCACCACTTTCGAAGCCACAATTCAGACGCGGCTGTTTTTTCATTAACTGCCACAATCACATTTATGTTTTAACTCAATGTGTCATTCGGGGGCAGGTTGCCCTGATTCACAGGCAATGCTATAGGCTACCTGAGGTGGATTACTTTTAGGGTGATGTGGCAACTGTACAGGAATTAATACCAGTAAAAGATAACATGTCTAACAACTGTTTGCTAGTCACTTTTATTTACTAGCTTTTTACAAGATGCATTGTGCGTATTTCCATGTTGCTAGTTTCACCTGAAATGCTTTCTAAGACATCTACAAAGATCTAGGCCAAATGTTTGCCCTAAATATTCCCCAAATAATGATTTATGCATTTTGCCTGATAGAGTGATGATGCCTAAAGTGCAATCTCAAACTAGTATTGACAGAATCTCAGAGCATTGTTGATATATTATTACATTAGGGTTTAAGTAATGACTGATATATATATATATATATATATATTGGAATTTTGCTCTGTTTTTGCAAGACACTCAACTGAAAAATACATTGAATACTTGGACAAAATTTGGCTATTTTATTGGTACCTTACTGTGGCCAAGCACAAAAGGACCTTTCAAGCTATAACTACAGTTTCTTCGCCATTTTATTATCAAAATTATGTGGCGTGTATAATTATTTGAACAACGGAATACTACAAAAAATAAACTCGAAACAAATGCCACAACCACAGGTTACCTTTTCCCGATGGATTTCACCTCGCTTAAAATTTTTGGACAGAACACTCTCTGCAGTCTCTGGTAGACGTCTGGGTTGCTTGTTTACAAAATGTTGCTCGGATATCGATTAGTACAAGCCGCACAGCACACGAGGTTGCAGTCAGTGTTCGCATGCGCAGTTAGGACAGGCGGTCTCAGACATGAACTGAGCTGGGTCGTAAAGCATCGAGTCGCATAAAGAACGGGGCGCAAAACAAAAGGGTCTTGCGGACCCAAAGACCCCACGTTCCGTTTCTGGTAAAATGTACGTACAGCAATGACAGGGGACAGAATTTGCGCCTTAACCCCCCCTTCCCATTCTCATGCATGTCAGGTTGATTTTCCAGCTGCAATCGTAGCGAGCTAGGCTAGACAAAACAGAACCAAGTCAGTAGCTCGCCTACTTTAACGTTAGGTTGCTAGTCTAACTTGACAGACTGAATTAAGTACGATAAAACAATAAGTGACGAATCGCATAAATAATGTTAGCAAACAGCATGAATTGAGTAATGCAATCACTGCACAACTTGCAAGCGAGCTCCGCTGGCTCACGTGGTTATATATTCTTTATTATTTTTTAAATTATTATTTTAATCAAAATTAGACAGGTAACTCAACGAAGCTAGCGAGCCAACTAACTAGCTAGGTATCATAACGTAACTCTAGCCATTCTAGCAAGGTACGTAGGACTAGCCTGTCAAGTCAAATAGCTACAATAGCTGAAGCAGCTCACACAGTGGATCGTGGTAAAAGCTAATAAGAAAACAGGCAAGTGCTGTTGCTATATAAATAAACTACTTGTTAAACTACAGTGTAAATTAGTTTAACCAAGTGCAAATAACTAGTTTGCAAACCAAACTAAACAGGCCACGATACCCCGTGAAAATAATGTCGGCAATAAGGTTAGCCGGCGAGCTACTTTGCAAGGAGCTCCTGAAGTTAGACTGGGTCAGCAAGCTTTTCAGTGTGGCAAAAACGTCAACTAAAGTTAAATAACAACAGTGCGTTTTAATAGTTAGCTACCTTGTTGATTAGCAAGCTGTCTAACCAGAAGTGCACTCTGGACATGTAGCAAGCTAACTTGCTTGTACGCTAACACAACGCAGAGACCGGTTACACTAGCTGCCCACGAAACCACCAAGCAGTAAAGTCAGTATAGCTAAAAACATTTTTGAACCGCGCAAAAAAGCTAACGTTAGCAAACGTTATTTGTGTTGTGAAATGAACGTTACCTGCTAGCTGTCTCCTAAGTAACAGTGCAGACTGTGGCTCCGTCATGGTTTAACAGCTGACTACTTTTCGGTCTAAAAACAATAACTGTCTTGTTCAGCTAGGCCGGCAATGCATGTAAGAAACACGTTAGCTACTGCTAGCTAGTTAAGTAAACAGCGAGCCGCAGAGTCCACGGTGTTCTTTCCCTCAGTTTCGCTTAGTACATTGAGTCAATTCGAGCATGCGCACAATGGCCCACGGGGCAGCCAGAAGCACAGTGGCATTCAAGGTGCAAAACTGCGCGTGGCTGCGCAGAAACTGTCGGATGTCGCGACAAAACAGAAGTAAACAGCGCAAATATTGACAGGATGTGCCGTTATGACTATTAATGTCAGGAACGTGGTGTAATAAACTAGACCAGTGTGTGGATGAGTTTATTAGCTTATAGAAGACTGTTATATATCGCAAGAAGGTTTGTTGTATCTAACTGAAAGTGTCCCAATTTTGAGTGCATGTACTATGTTTATTTCATACCTATTTTATTTTATATACGTTCTGATCTGATACTGAGCATATTGCTTTTGGAGTCCTGTGAGTTTTTGATGTTTGGTTTTGTGTAAGTCACCTGGCCGTTAATTTATGATTTTGTTTTGGAAACTATGCGACACGCTTGACAAGTGCTATATATATAAATAAATAAATAAATAAATACATTTTGGGGGGGGGGGGGTTGAGATCATCTTGTCCCGGGCACGAGCGAGACACACTGCGGCCCTGACCCACTGGACGGCAGTCCACCTTGCAGCGGAACAATGACCCCACATATACCGCTAAAGTAACCAATTCGTTTTTTCGGGGCAATAAGCTGTACTTCCTGAAGGCAAGAATGGAGGAGCATAGTCCCCAGAAACCAACAGGAGCTGAAGATGACTGCAGTACAGGCCTGGCAGAGCATCTACAGGGAAGACACTAGGCAATCTGGTGATGTCGACGGGTTGCAATCGTCAGGCAGTCGAAGGATTCGCAGCCAAGTTCTAAATATGACGGCTGTATTTAATATTTTTTGTTAATTTTCCCAATTACTTTTGGTCCCCTACAATGGGAGAACTGTGTAAAAAAAGGGCTGTAATTCTGGACCACCCGATCTGGTCGTAAATACCCTCAAATTAAATCTGACAGTGCATTTTAACCTCATATTCATTGTTTTATTTGAAATCCAGTTTGCTGGAGTACTGCACCAAAAACAACACAATTTTGTCACTGTCCAAATACTTATGGACTGAACTTTATTTACAGATGATTATTTTCTCCTTCACATAACACCAGGTTTGCTCTGAATCGTGAGTGGCTGCTATATTGTGTTCCTCTTTTTCCAACCCAAAGCAATCTATCACCAAGCAGCTTGTAACATCTTTCACTGCAAGCGTCTGATGTGATTGCATCTGCGGAACACTTTCAAGTGTCAGTTGGTGCTGTGCTACATCAACACATTCTACTTCTGACAGTTATGGCAGCTGGTGATGTCACAGTCTGTGATACCAGATCCAGAAATGACTTCCGGAACAATTCCATAGCCTTGTAGAACTGTGAAAGCCTGTTAGCTGCAACACACAAACCCACTTCAAATGCTGTATTCTCAGTCGTAGCACAGATCTATGAAAGGGTTAACAAATCAGTGGGACATATGTTTTTCTTATTAAAATGTAAATGCTTAACAATTAGTCTAATCATATGGATCCAGTGTTGTTCCATTGTGATGAGTGTGAAAATATTCAGTTCAAGTTGGTGTTTGTGAGTTTTAAAACCAGCCCTTCATTAGTTCAAACAAACCTGTTTAAAAATTCATGTGTTTCATGAAAGCTCTCTCTGTTGCTTTTTGCTTTCTGAAAATTGAAGCCGAATCCTTTCCACCCAACCCCCATCAATTCTCAGCCACTCACTGCAGACGTTTTTATTAAGTAATTTTCACATTCTGTTGAATCTTTATTCCATTTGATTTATATTCCATCAACTGAGGCTATATGACCATTTCTAAAGATACCACGGCAGAGCCACACATCCATGTTTCAATCCAGGTCAAAACAGCAGTTTTGTAACCGCATTGAATTTGTATTTCCCCAGAACACCCACTGATGCCTATTTCTGATGAATAATTTATGGGACTTATGGTACAAGCTTTAAACTGAATTTACAATCACTGAACCTGATTGGAAACCAATGGCTTTTACTCTCATTATTTTCCATTCTGGTATATATATATTTGTTTTTAATGAATGGCGGTAATATTTTTGAAAACCTACTGACTCTGCTTGTGCAACGTGTATGGGATCCTTTTTAAAGTTTGAGGGAAAACAGATTCGCCGCATGATGGGTACCAGTGGATGCCTTGTACGTATGAAATAAATATGCAGGGTGGAATAAAGCCTGCCACTAGGTGGCAGTGTTCATTGGAGAAATTAACTTAAAAGTAATCAAGCGGAACTGCTTCATGGGTTCAGTCTATCTGTTTTAGCTCCTTGGCTCGGCTCTGAAACTGTGCCAGTGATCATTGCTTTGGAATTTCGCCAGTTTAACTGTGGGTTTGAGACACAGAGTCTTTGGGCACGTGCATTTCCAACTCTACATGCATGGGGCTGAAAAATACTGCAATCAATATCTTGTCATGGTTTGAAAAATCTCACAAGAGGCAACTCCATGAGCTGCAACAATTCATACACTTGTTATTTTGTCATTTAACAATTCCTTTGCGTGTGGTGTCCGTTACATACCTCTACGGTCGGTTATTATGCTCATAGTGAAAAATATGATGGTATGCTCAGGCAAAAGGCAGTGCAGAAAGTCTCTCCAGCTTTATTTTTATGATAGTAAAGAAGTATCAGAGTCACTTTTAGTTTTGGTGCTTCTGTGAGGTGACAGCAATGGAATTGTATAAACAGAACAGAATACCATCGGTCTAAATAGCAATGGATAGCCGCAAACAGCACGCATGCAAGGGTGAATTTGCAAAAGCACAAATGTTCTCTCTCAAGATTCAGACCAAAAGCAGTCACTTACCTGCACGTTAAGATGAGATGGTTTGTGCTTCGCTTATTTTGGTTTCCAGGTTACCTTTATTTTACCTGTGGACATTGTCCCCTGGACCAGTTAATGTCACTCCTTGTGATGTGTTCAGCTCCTGTGGGGTGAACTTGAACCTGTCCCGCCGCGCACACCCCCACCTCCCCCCCTACCCCCCCTCGGTTCAGCCTAGGCGCTGGGCCAGACATGACAAAATTCCAGTCAGCGCTGAACACTCTGTTCAAAGTCACCGTCCCCTTCACAGGGGAAAGGCACACTGATACTTCATGTACTGTCTGCTTGTGTCATAAATATAATATTTCAGGCACCTAATTTTGGGTTTTCGAGGCCTCCCACCTCATACCAAGGCCATTCTAGGAGATTGGATGCTTCCATTGTAAACTATCCTTCCCTTGTGCGGTTGGTAATAATATACAATAGAAGAGCAGGGTGCCGAGCCAATTGAGATTTATTTTTAAAAATATATGAAACGGGTACCTGGAGTTCACCTAGTGTGAAAAAATCTGAATCTTTTTCCTAGCTGCATGCCTCAAAGCCATCATATCATACACCCCCCCCCCCCCCCCCCCCCCCACCCACCCCCCCAATTCCTCAATTTGATTTGATCCTCCTAACAGACCACAGAATGAAAGTATTGGCTTTTTGAGTGACTGCTACAAACTCTGCCTGCATCATAGAACAGGACTGGAAGGAACTCCTTAGCATGTACAGTACATAACTTCCTTTGGTACCAGATTGGTGTTGGCATCAGGGGGTTCCAAAGAAATCCCATGCATGTTGTCTTTGTGAATCATTTTCCAGAACATGCTCTGTTTTCTCCTTTGGTTCCAACCAGAAGTGTGATTTTTCATCCAAAGCTTCCTTCAAAAAGAAACGGCAGTGAGCATAGTTACAATATGAATGTCTAATTAAGTCTAAACTCAACTGATTTATCTAGTTTTTTCCTCAGGCAATGACAAACCCTTCTGTGCCCTAGGTCTTGTATTATTCTTATCAGTTGGTAGTGAATTTGTATACTGCAGATAGTAGGTGTTTTGATTAATAATTTATTGGACAGCATTGTTTAAGGCAAGCTAAGCCTTTTAAAGCATTCAATAACATGAGCAGCAAACACTGCTTCACAAAATGTGGCTATGCTCACATAAACAGAGGAGTTTTTTTCTGCAGAACATTTTTTGAGATACAGTTTAGAAATTCAAGCAGCCATACAGTGGCAGTAGAACAAGTAGCTCTCTGACATATTCGAGCTTTAAATCAGATCAGTGCATTGCCTCACACAGGTCTGTCTTTTTCTTCCTTTTATATAAAAGAACCCCCACTATTTTTCTAATCCAAACAGACACCATGGATGCAAAAAGCAGAAACAGTGTGTCACAACAATGCTGTGACCTCCGTTTGTCTGGTCTCACTTACCATTTCCCTTTCTTTGGTAAAAGGTGAGTCTTTTTTGTTTTGTTTTATAATAACACTCATGCACTAGGACTAGCGATGCCTCCAGTTTGGCTGACGGCTGTTGATCAATCACAGTCCACATCGGTCCAGAGACGTACTACGGTATGTCAATATGCACCTGGACAGGTTATCGCTAACCGATCATTTTCATTCATACAGCCACAAGTGACAGGGGCAACAGAGTGCAACAAACAATTAGGCAATTAGGACCTATTTTTTTGCCTTCCATCTTGTACCAGCATCGACCTCCGTTGCTTTTCACACTGCGAGAGCTGTCCGTGGTTCTGAATATTTATTCCAACATTGCAAACGCGAAATGCAATTGACAAGACGGCAGTGAGGCGAGTACAGTTCCAGGAAGTATTAAAGTTGGATAGATTGCCGATGAAAACAGATCATTGTGTGTGGTACTAGTCTTATGAACTTACCGTTTGACCCAGATTGATCAACAAATGGTATGGTGGGTGGCATACTATTCCTGTTTTTGGTTTCCGGACAATGTCTTCGCCAACATGATCTTCGTCGAGTGACCATGGTGTTGATCTTTTTGAATAGACATATCAGAAACCTCTGTGGGTGTAACGCTGTCTAAACCGTTCGATCGTCATACAGACGTTGATGCTGAATGTCGAATTCAAATTCCCTCTGGTGTCTGGTGCTTCAAGGCCTGTATAGGTCAATGTTTCGTTCATACTGATGGTAAGTACTTACGGGCTTATAAATACCGCTTATTTCATTTCGGATCATTTTGAAATAACCTGTAGTATTACATAAACTGTCGCCATTCAATGCTGGATCTAACAAGTTTTCTTCGTTAAACTAACTCTATTGTAGAAACTAAAGTGAACTGAGTCAAGTGTTTAATTCATTGCCAAGTTAATGATGCAGAAACAGACAGAGTGGGTCTGCCAAAGGGTTGCCAGGATAAATGGAAACACCATCTTCCAGTTTGTAAGTTACATCTGGGTGCCTGTGAATATGTTTTAAAAATTATTAAAATAGTCAAGGACAGAACTATCAGAGTTATTTAACTTTGAAAATAAACTCCGAAGATTTCGCATTAAACGTTAGTGCACCAGTAGTAATGTGCGGTATATGAAAGATCCAGGGATGAGAGTATCACAGAATTACAAATGAAATTTTAGGAGAACGAATGTATCTTTTTGGCATCACGCATATAATCTCGACACTGGCCCACGTGGTTGCCCCACCGAACATATGTTGGAGAACAAAAGATCGCATTCCTGCTTTTTCGAATGTCCAGAAGGGCTGATACCAATAGCCCACTGACTTTCTCCTGCTTTTATGTATAAAACAGAATCGCCTGTTTTGTTCAGCGGTGCTATAGTGGTTATTGTGTCGTGATGCAATCGCAGCAAAACATGACCTTCAACAGCCAAAAACATGACTAATTGAATGGTGGACGGCTGAAAGCGTATTGTGCTGTTGCAAAATAATGGACATAAAATAGCTCGCAGTTAGATAAAAACCCATTAAACCAATCAATATTACTGCGCCATATAAGTGCAATTGCGATAGACAGGCTACTTCTGCACTATTTCATTCGTTCCGCGTCATTCTAGACAATGCTTCGGAGTTGTTTCTTTTAAGATGCAACCTGATCCATTTTTGACTCGCGTGCATGTATACGGGAACAAAACAGTTTCTGCGCACTGCTGTTGTGTTCAATTGTGCAACTTGGGGAGAAACTTGGGAGGGGAGAGGGGGCAGACTGGCCACATCGCCCAATGACGGGATTTGGAATATCTATAATTTATTGCAGAATCATGTTATTTTTCTCAGTGAAGCGGTTTTTTTTTTTTGCAGGACTGTCCTGTAAAACATACCAATGTATCAACGCGTAGCCTACCGCTTCTCTTTCCTATTTTCCGTGGAGTTAACGCTTTAAAACAAAGTACGCTGTTATTCGTTTGGCATGGCTGAGCAATTGACACTTGCTGCCTTTCCTTGCTCCGATACTAAGCTATGTTGTTTATGAAGTAGCAATCCCCCGCATTCCCGAAACATCAGGTACCACTGGCGATGTAAGGGAGGAGTTTGTATCGCCCGCCACACCCAGTTATAGCCTATTCTATTGCGAGGCGATAGTAACGGAACGGTAGCTACGGTCACCACACTGCTGGTAAAACATGAACCAGGATAACTCCGCGTCTACGAACCCATAAGAGAACGGCATTTCAGTTCCGATTACGTTTTCTACAGTTGTTTTCTCTTTCTGGATCACTGCAGTTCCAAGGCTCTGCGGTTAATTCTCGTTGCGCTGGATCTATCGTGCCAGAAGATGTGTGTGGAGGGTGATGGATGCGAGCTGGACAGCTGCGGCAAGTCGGACTTGGTCCACACGCTCTCTGGCACAATGAGCCCTGGTCTGAAACCGACCCCCGATCTCCACCCGTGCAAACCCGGGCAGAAATTCCGCGCTTCTCTTCTGAGATGCAGGTCTCCCGCGGCCGCTGCAGGGATACTCAGTTTTGGAAACGTTCTGAATTACATGGACCGATATACTGTGGCAGGTAAGACCGCGATGTAGGCTATATATACACGCGGGTTTCGCGTTGGGTGAGAGGGAAACAGGTGATTTTGCTCTCGTAGCTTCTCAAGTAGAATTTGTATTTACTCAAGTGTGGAGTGGAACATATGGGAACGATTTATTTCATTGTACCAGGTGGATCGCATGTTTTTACTGAGAGCAAAGTTGATGGCAATAGATAACAATACCCCGGCATACTGTGCAGAGCATTGTGAAAAGGAGCCTGTTATTCATATATCTGATTCAACGGAGGTAAATAAGTGCTTTGAACAAATACACAGAACGTTTCTCTTAGACTTGATAATATGAAGCCTCTGTATCGTGTGTCTCAATAAAGGACAAAGTCTTCCCGTGGATCATGTGCTTCTACTGTAAACGAATATAGCCTACTGTTAAGTCATGAAACAGCTTCGAATTTATGATCAAATAGTCTATCATACTCCTAAAAGGGATGGTGGTGATGATGATTGGCATTGTAATTTCTGTAGCTGTTACAATAATCATGTTTATTTAAAAACGTCGGTTCTTTGCGTTTACATATAAACCCGCATTGATTTCTGTAAGTGAATCACAAGCACTGTTATATCACTGTAGCACTGTAGCCTAAACGTAGAGGTTGTCTCGGGTAAGACCAGTTCACTCGAGAGAAAAAAAAGAAAAAAAAAATCACTTCCACTCAACGTATAGGGTAGTGACCTAATAGATGTAAAATTATCCTCACTAAAGCATTTGCGCCTTTTTAGAACCTCGCGAGTGTAATTGTTTCCCATATTAAGTCGTCCACAGGCTATCGTAGCCAACATGTAACAAGTACAGTATGTGTTCGAATTCAGTAGCCTACCGTTGTTTTATTAAAAATATACATTAATAGGCATAAGATCATGGAGTTAGGCATACGGCTTTCAGTCGATAACCTCATAGCTATTTCGTCTGCCTGTCCAACTGCTCAAGCCTACCTCCTCCATCGGCACAGCTCGCCCCCGTAGGAGGTGGAAAAAAAATCGACATCTGTTGGGGGTGAATCTATAAGATTAATTTTAAAGGCATTTTTGTAGCCCGTAATAATATATATTTTTTGTTTTATTTTGTTCATTTAATGACCTACACGCTAAACGATTCGGCCAAACACAAATTCACGAATAAATTATAATTTAATTATGTTATTATACCTAATAATTAATATGAATTATTAAAAATCTGAATGACTACCCCGGGGCAATGCAGTCTTAATATGACACTATCCTTAAGAGGTGAAAAACTCCTTCACCGAGAGTTGTAGTTTCCATAGAAACTACTGCAGTTAGCCTATTAATTTTTATGAGGCCAGTGAAAAGTTCTTTTGACTGCCATATATGGTACAAGTAGGACTGTCTGTAGTAGGCTATGTGATCAGCTGGCCCGACAGCGTAGTGATGTTAAAACGTATTTTGACTCACGTGACGAATTTGGCATAATTCAGCAGCGGAGGCGATTGGAGAGGGTTTTCTGGCCCGATAACACATACCAACGCGCGGTTTGCCTCTTACGCGCTCGTTACAGTTTCACTCTTACTCGCCTGCCCACTCCTACTCCGTGCTGAAATGATTTGTTCTCCATTACGGATAACACATGCGATTATTTATTTATTATTTTATTTTTCAAAAGAATAATATAATTTTTTAATTATTATTATTGCGGTCATATGAGCCAAGGGAATTTGAAATAACTCGCTCAAAGCCCACACAGTTATGGAATCACAATTCCCGAATGCTTCTGTTATTTTATATATTTAAAACGAGAGAGTATCAGCTTGTATAGGATAACCCATGTGGTATCTATGATGTGACGTATATCCATGTAGATCCGTGCAGATTGAACCAGATTATAGATGCTTAATATCCACAGTTCAGAGGGTTTAGAGATGCCTTTGAAATGACATCAAGTTTCAGTGAATGACTAACTTTGAGAAATAATAGATTGTCTTTGTGAATTGCCTGGTGAAGCTGAATGCTGCCTCCTCAAATGTTTTGGGTTTCTCTACTGGATATTTTAAATACTTAGTGTTGTGTAGACATGTCTAGAGCATTTGACTGTGGTTGATCCACATAGAGACCGCTCTTGCTCGGGTAATTATCAACATTGGCTTAAGTTTGACAAAAATTATCAGGGGTTCAATAATATCAGAATTATGAGATAATAATTATTAATGTGTGGCATTAAAACAAAGGTGCCAAAATATTATTTCATTAGATTGTCATGTGCTACAAGAATACCCTTAAACAAATCAAGCAAAATCAAGCAAGCATTTATTTCTCCTCATCATTGTATAATTCATCTTCTTTCTTAATGCTATTGTATTTTGGAATGGTTCTAATTTAGCATTTTGCTTCTGGCAAAGCACTGCTCCTTGTAGTCTTTAATTTATATGAAACTGTATCAAGGAAATGTATTTGATTGACTAGAAGGTCTGTTGTATCTGCTAGTTTCTCTCGAAGACATTTTGCCATAGTATTGCAAGCGTTTACATCATTCTGCATCGGTTTCAAATACAGTTTGAGGTATGCTCAGTCTAAATAATCTAAAAGCAACAACGCTTTCTCGCAGTGAGGATATATCTCTCTTTGAGATTCACAATACAACGTTGGTCGGCAATGGGTTAAACAGTCTTTACAGCCTACCCCCACATTCTCACCCTTCTCCACACATGCAAATGCTGTTGCACCAATGGCAATGAAAATAGCACAATTCTGGCTTGTGCAGTGACTCAGGCCAGGCACATCCTCAAAGGTACATGCACTGATGTTTAATTGACAAGATTTTTGTTTTTTTAAGTAAAAGAAAGGCAAATTCGGTAAACTGGACTTCAACTCACGGTGCTGAAATGTGCGGTTTAGCTGTGCATTTAAGTGATAAGATAGATGGTGGGGAAGAACGGCATGCCGTGTTTTTAAGATGGTGTCGGGGGGGCCGAGGGGGGCTGCACCAATTGTGGAAGTGGGAAAGTGGGCCTTTCTGGTCATGTGATGTATTATATATGGGGGAGGCAGGCGGGTGGGCGGGGGGTTTGGTGATCAAGGTCCACTGCAGAGGGTATTCCCGCATTTGTGCCCCAGTCAGCAGTTCACCTAGGACCGGAGGAAGGCATTCCCGTCTGACTGCGTTTGTGTACCTCTCCAGCAGCCCCGAGGGAAGTGGGGGGGTGAGGGAAGCGCTGAGGTTGGGGCTCACTGCCTTGAGCAGAGAGATAATTAGGCTCCCTTACACATCTGCTGTGAGCAGAGTCGTCCCTGTCGCGCCTCGTTCCCGCCCCCAAAAATCCCACCTCCACCCCTGTGCGGGCGAGGAGTGCTTGTTGCACGTGTCCTCAGCTGGTCTGAGCAGTACGGTGCTTGCGAGTGAGACTGGGGGGGGGGGGGGATCTCTCCTGGACTGTGCAGCTTGCTCAGCCGTTACTGGCTCTGAATTGGTGTAGGGGGGGTGGAGGGGGGGTGGCGGGGTGGGCGTAGTGAGCTGTGTCAGGGGAGCTGCCAGAAAGCAGCAGCCAATCCCCCGCCGTCCCGCCAGGGTGCCCCGGTCTCGCTGGATCTGTACGTGCGGTGAAAGTGCGGTGAGCGCTCAGACAGAAAGAAGCCGCAGACATCACCACTGTGCTTGTGTCTTGATCAAATGCGTTGACTGGGCAAAGAAATAACAAAGACGCCAGAGATTTTAGCCTGACTGCGAGGAGGGAGGCAGGCATGTACATTTGGAGAGAGTTTGCCTGCAGGCCACAAGTCCAGAGATCTACAGTGATCTGTGTATCAGACCCGTTCCCCTCATTCCAGCCAATCTGGCCTGCTCAGGCTCTGGTGCTTCAGCTGATCTTCAGGCTGATTTGAGCTCGGTTCAACAGCTCTGTCAGAATCAGTGGGATGAGCCAAAATTATATTTTCTGTACAATTCCTTGGAACCAAGAAAAAAAAAACCCAGCATGCAGCAGTAAAAAAAAAAAAGAAACTGTTAAAGATGGAGTAGGGCAACGCCTGCAACAAAGGATTAGAAAATTGGAGAAGATTTATATGAACTCTGCATATACCCCGTTTTCATTCTCCGATTCCCAGAAGCATTTAAAACGGTACGTGTGAACAATGTCTCTTCATTCTCTGGTGTCATCTTGTAACGTCCCCTAGGGGGGGGTTTTTTTTTTTTTTTTTGTTCCTCTGCCTTCGCGGGCTCCTCCCAGCGCCGGCCTTACGCAGGGCAGCTGTTCGGCGTCATCTGGACGACCGCGCCGGTCGCGTTCTGCGGCTCGGCCGGCCGGTGACAACGCGAACGCAGCGCGGGGGTGAACCGAGGCTGCCCCAACGCCCCATCTGTGCCTCCGTACCCACCCTCCCGCCACAGCCGGGGGAGCCGGAGAGCGCTCCCCGTTCTCGTTCTCGTTCTCGCTGGCTGTATCTAGCTAGGCTGCAGATCTCGCTCCATACTTCAAGCTGCATATTTTAGCGCTACTTTCGTCGAGAACATGGGAGATCGCCTGCTTGACAGTCCGCCCAGGGGAAAGGAGGGAGGAGAAACAGAATGCGGGAAATTTGTGGAATCTGTGACTCCTTTAATAGGCTCCAGTCTTGTTTTCGTGTTGTGTTCCCCCAGCGCAGATTTAATTATCTCACAGATACTCAGGGATTCCTTTTTTTTTCTTCTTTTTTTTTTTTGGCAATGCCTTTCCTAATAGGTACACCTCTACAGAAAGTATTGGGTATGCCATTTTGTACTCGCATTATTTTCTTGTTCCTGTTGGAACACGGAGGCGTGCGCTTTATTGAATTTCTGTTCTCTAATTCGACTGCATTCGTGATATTAAGGTCTGAGATAAGAGTCTGCAGAAGCGTTGTGCGCTGGACTGCAGAAGTCCTGGTTCCATGGTTGTCAACGGTGCCACCTGAGCTTAGACAGCTCGTGTTCTAGCAAAATTGTGGCTTTGCCCATTTTTTCCTTGTCATCAAATGATTACCCTGGCAAACAGAATAATACAAGCGAGTTTTCCTTCTGGATAATATTCTGGTTACTATATGGGTATCATGCACTGTTAGTACAATAAATAAAAAA